>NW_015174369.1:27627-57952 GCF_001447785.1 Gekko japonicus
TCGGAGCTCTTCTGCCCAGCCTTCCCGCAGCTGCTGAACTCGCCGCCACCGCCTGGCCCGAGCTACGCTGCTCCGGAGCTCCCTGCCTAAGCCCCACGCGCGCCAGCCCTCTCTCACTCCCGGCTCCGACCTCCGTCCTGGCCGAGCACGAGGAGCCGAATGAGGAAGGAAACGGGGGGGGGGCGGCTATCTAAAGATAACATCATTTGACTTAATATTGCTCTAAACATATTAAGTTTTGTTTCACATCCCAGTTCTTTTCCAGATATATTTTAAAGTCACTCCATTCTTGAAAAAACACATCATCTTCTTTGTTATTCAACTTTTTCGTAATTTTATCCATTTCTGCCATGAACAGAACTTTTTGTATCCAGTCTTCAATTTCTGGTACTTTCTCTGTTTTCCAAAATTGTGCATAAATCATTCTCGCAGTTGTAATTAAGTACCAGAATAAGGTCTTTTTAGTCGTATTGATTTCTTCCATTTTTAATCCCAAAAGCAGAATTTCTGGTGTCTTTTTGAAAGAGCATTTCAGTATTTTTTGCATTTCTTTGTGGACTTTTGTCCAATAGTCTACAGCTTTCTCACAAGTCCACCACATATGGTAAAATGAGCCTTCATGACTCTTACATTAGCTTACAGGAAGTTCTTACCGGAAGTTACAAAGGGTGGTTCTAGGAATTGCTGGAAACTCTATGGCAGGGGTGTCAAACTCATTTGTTATGAGGGCCAGATCTGACATAAATGAGACATTGTTGGGCCGGGCCATGTGTGTCACAAAATGTAATGCCAGGTAGTGGAGATATAGACTTTATAAAGGACACAAACACAAAGGTTTATTTTTTACTTAAAATAAAAACATGCTTAAAACATTAGCACAATTGCAATATTTTGTTTATTTAACAGTGTCTGATAACTGATACCTCTTGCTCTGAATTCTTGCATCAAAATGTCTGTGCTGTTGCAATCCTGAGTATGCTGTTCAGGTGTGTATCTGTAAGCTGCAAACCTACGATGATGCAGCAGCAGCAGAACTGGAAGAAGATGCAGAAGACAGCCAGTTCCACTGTGGGCCTGACAGAAGCCCTCCAGGGGCCTGACCCAAACCCCAGGCTGCATGTTTGACACCCCTGCTTTATGGTAAAACCATGTGATACCATCTAGAACTACTGTTTGTCACTTGTCCGGTAAGAACTTCCGGTCAGCATAAAAGGCTGCATTAAAAAAAAAAAATCTCCTCCCACTGATCCAAGTGGTGACAGATTACGGGACCTGAGGTTAAGGGATCCCCCCACCCTAAGTGGGGGTTTGGCAACCCTAGCTGGGATGCTGACCATGTTCTTTGCTTTTCGGGGTGTTTGTCATAGAGAACAAGGAGGAGGATTCTCAGAGATCTATCTAGGATATGCTTATCCCGCCCTTCCTCCAAGGAATTCAAGGTGGCAGGGGTGGTTCTCAATCCCCCATTCAGCTGCCCTCTGAAAACCAGAAGTGAGGGGGACAGGCAACCTCTCCTTGGGAAGGTTGTTCCATAATCGTGGGTCTGGCACTGAAAAGGCCCTCTCTTGGGTGCCCACCAGATGAATCACGAGGGCCTCTCCCTGTGATCTTAATTCCTGGGAAGGAACATATGGGAGTAGGGGTGCCAGGTCTCCCCCAGGCACCAGCAAGGCATGGAGGGTTTGCCAGCTACAGGCAGGGGAACTCCTAGAGATTTGGGGGTGGATCCCAGGGAGGACAGAAACCTCAGTGGAGTACAGTGCCTCTGAATCTGCCCTCCAAGGCACCCATTTTCTCCAGGGGAACTGATCTCTGTAGTCTGGGGATGAGCTGTAATTCTGGGGGATCCCCAGGTCCCACTTGGATGGTGCAAACCAAAGAGAGAGATCATGGGATGGAGGTAAAAAGGAAACAAACAACCATGATATATTGTGCCAAAAAAGTCTTCACAGACTTGAAAAATTCTTTTTCCAATATTCAGTTTACTTGAAGCAATTCAAACGCCATCAACACCACCAACAACTAGATCGTATTCTGAGTATATCAGAAAAAATAATCTGCCAGTGGAAGTAACAATAAGATTCTCCTGAAGGATCAAATTAGGGATCAAATACTTAAAGCAGTTAATGGAAAAATCTTGAAAATTAAAGATAAATAAATCAAAGTCTTAAAGGACATTCCAGTTGAAATTAGAAAAAAAGAAGAAAATATAGAGACTTGGTCCAATTTTTACAAAAGCACAACATTTCCTAGAGGTGGATTACACCCAAGGGCGTAATCTTCAGATATGTGAATGGCAGAGAAAGGATCGACTCTGCTGAAAAAGCAAGCAAGTTTCTGCATCTTCATGTCTCACCAACGGGTGAGGACGACATAGACGGTTCCAAGGAACTTGAAGAAGAAGGAGAGGCTGAATCTTCCGAGGAGGACATTGCTGAACTGGGGGCAGCTGCCCCAAAACCAAGCTATCATTTGAGGAAGAAAAAAGATAAGGAAAAATAGGACATTGCCATATCAATTAACTCTTACAAATAACTTTATAAAGCTGTATTAACTGATGAACTTATTTGATTAGAACATTTACACAAATGACCACATACAACAAACTATATTTTAGTAGATTTAAGCTTAAAGCTTTACATTTAAACTGGATCTATGATCACCATCTCTTGGGTTTTTAAAGGGTTTTCTTTACTTTCTCCCCTAGATTCTAGTTTCCCCCTCCCCATTTTTCTGTTTGTAGTTTTTAGTTTTAGCAAAATAAAAAAAATCCCCTATGAGGGGCCAAAAAAACAACAAAAAACACCACGAACAAACCATGCATATTGTATCTCGTTTCGTGTATAACTTTATCAAAGTGGGTAGCATTGAAATACCTATATCTAATTACAAAAATAAATTTCTGTTATTAGTATTAGCAAAAAAAGAAACACAAGGCTGTACAAACAACTGGCTGTTTTATATTATACTTGCAATATTAATCCATTTAGCAATCACTTTAGTCATATCTCCTAGTAACACTCATGAGATCCATTAGTGTAAAGTAAATCTACTCTTCCTGCTCACTTATACATATCTAAAACCCCGTAATTGCTGCCAGCTGGACGTTTGTCAGAGCTGCATATTAAAGGGACAAAACCCATCTACAAAGGTGGAATGCCCTGAGGAGGAGAATTTTCTCCAGGGGAACTGATTTCTGTAGTCTGGGGATACGCCGTAATTCTGGTAAATATTTTTATTGGGTTTTCACATGCACATAATCATATTCTTAATATACCTCAAATTAATTTACTTATAATTTAGATACATTTCTTGATAGCAACACGTCAATATAAATTTCCTTTCTACTCACTCACTAAATAAATGACATTTTCAAATACTAATATTTGTTAAGATTCATTTCACTCTTTTATAAATTATTAAATATAACAACCATTTTAAATTCACATTTTTCTCTCTTGACAGGTTACTAACAGACTTCCTACTAATTCCCTTCATTCTCCATAGAAGACATATTTCATATATTACTTTAATTTATTTTTATTTGTTATTTTAAGTTTATTATTTTTTATAATTATTTCAAAATTTTCCTTGTTTACCTCCCTACATAAGTCAGGATTGTCCTCAAACCATAACTGATATACTACTCATAGTTAATGTTTCACCAGTAGGCAGTATGTTCTCCATTCCTTTCCTGGGTTTTCCACTTCATATATTTCAATTAAAGTTTGTCAATATATTTATGCACTTTATTTATTTATTATTTTATAAATCACACCCCTCTTCAGACAAAACCCAACATTGCAAACAATTTAGTACACTTTTTTCCATTACATACATCAATTTATCTCACCACCCTTTAAATCACATCTACTAACCCTCATCAAACATCTATTCAATTCATTTTTTCACAACCAAATACTCTAATTTATTCCCACAATCAGACAGAAAAACACAATGTATATAACAATTCATATGATTTAATTTTCCTTCTATGGAGCTGATGCTTCTTTTTCCCCATTACTTACAATAATTCATACCACCACCCATTAAGTCATAACTACAAACCCTCATCAAATTATGCTCTAATCTATTCAGTTCATTTTTCACATCGGGATACTCTATTCAAGCCCTTTTCCACAATCAGACAGAAAGTCACAATAAATATAACAATTCATCTAATTTTATTTGCCTTCTAAGGACCTGAAGCTTCTTTTTCCTCAGTATCATGTCTACATGGTTTTTCCCTTTACATATTTGGTACATCACTTCCAATCTCCCCTCGGTAAAATCCACACATTCATGCTTCCAAGCCATTTTGTCCTTTTTAATCTTTCACATACATTGTCTCTGTCTTTCCCTTCTCCTCTTTCTCTTCTTTCCATACACAAGTCTTTGCACCTTTCTTCTTATCTTTTCCCTCTTCTGCCGGCTCCTTTTAGTTGTTTTCTTATTTCGCCTTGATGTCGGTAAACATAACAGTTCTGCAACTTTCTCTTCTTGTTTACACCCATCAGACCTCTCTGGGCTCTGTACCACTTGTTCTTGAATTTCAGCTCTCTCTGGCACCGTAAGGGCCTCATGTAAACCCACCAATGCTCGCTCAATGCCTCTTTGTACTCCTTCCTTCAGTACACTCAGAAATTGTTCCACGGACATCTGTTCTTTTCCCTTTTGTAGCATTCAATTCGGGGATAAATCTTCTTGCTTTAAAACTAAAGACGCCTGTATTTGCAAATCCATAGTCTCCATTCGTGTTGCTTCATTTTAAAGTCCACAAAGATTTAAGTAAAAACAAAAACGGGAGGCAGCAGCTAGCGAGAACATGGCGACCATGTTCTCCTTCATAATCCACTCTTGCTTCGGAGTATAAAGTGGTCACCCCCCCACGTTGCCACAACCGCACCCCCTGCTCCAAATCTCCCTCCAGGAGATCTGGCGGGACTCTCCCAGACTCCGGGAGGCCCAAAAAAGAGCAGGAAAGAATCGGGCATCTCGGAGCATTCCGAGCCCCGCCCGTCGCCGCGCCGTGCTGTGCCGCCAGATACGCCGTAATTCTGGGGGATCCCCAGGTCCCATGGCTTCCCTATATAATGGGAGAAGACAGTCCTTCAGTTAGCCCAGTCCCAAGCCATGTGTTGGAAGAGACGGACTTAGTGCTGTCTTTTTGGCATCAGCCTCAGAGGTGGGGGGGTATAAGAGAGTTAGATAGCTAGATAGTCAGACATGAGCTTCTTTCCTCTTTACTCTTCTGCCATTGTCCCCTTCGATGTCTAGACTGATATTTCTTAGGGATCAATTTCCTTTCTGCTGCAGACACATTTCTGCTCACTCGCACACAAAGAAGGTGCACATCTTCTCTCCGTCTTGCACCACGGAGGCT
This sequence comes from Gekko japonicus, assembly GCF_001447785.1. Classification (NCBI taxonomy): domain Eukaryota; kingdom Metazoa; phylum Chordata; class Lepidosauria; order Squamata; family Gekkonidae; genus Gekko; species Gekko japonicus. Next base: position 33,011 of record NW_015174369.1, read on the forward strand.
GGACATGGGTCCAGCATTCCACTAGCTAGAACAGGCAATCTGTTCCTGTCTCTCACTTCCACTATCTAGGATTTAGTTCCTTTTAATAAACGTTTCTTATTAGATTGAAATTGACAAAATGGCTCTGTGGAACTTTGTACGTTTGCTGGCACACTCAGCACCAATGCTTCGCTGTGTGGTTAGCTTTAAGCACTCTGCTACTTAAGGTAAATATTCCTGGCTGCACCCAACCAGAGAATCCAACACCATGTAGGGCTTTAAAGGACAGAACCGACACCTTGAACTGGGTTCAGGAGCAGATGAGTAGCCAGTGTAATTGCTGTCGTATCATGGTCACATGCAATGCTCCCTCTAAGCTGTGAAGTCCTGTGAGCAAAAATTCTACCTTGTGGGCTACTGGCGTTAAAGTTGTGAGCAGGCAGGGGACTTGGCTACTGCACAAGTTAGTTTGCTCTGGAATGGAGCCATCCTTTCTGAGCTAAGACAAAAATGGGTGAGCCCGAGGGTAAAAAACTGTGAGCTAGCTCACGCTAACTCAGCTTAGAGCAGAGTTGTCGAACTCATATGTACTGAGAGGCGTATCAGACATAAGAACATAAGAGAAGCCAAGGTTGGATCAGGCCAATGGCCCATCCAGTCCAACACCCTGTGTTACACAGAGGCCAAAAATACCAGGTGCCATCAGGAGGTCCACCAGTGGGACCAGAACACTACAAGCCCTGTCCACAGGGTTATTGTTAGGAATGACAATAGGGTGGAAACATCCCTACATATAGCAGGATGAGGCAAATGGCTAAGCAAATGAAATGTGAGCACGCGCGCGGGAATTCTACCGGTGGGAGGTTACATAATAAGCGGGAGAGTCTCAGTGCCCCATGAGAGCCGAAATATTCACACCTGTGGTGGAACGCAAGCCCTCCCCCCATCACAAGGTCAGACAGATAACTCTGTCTGGCAGCACTGGTTCTCACGGTCTCCCTATCGCTGCTAATGGCAAGCGGCAGAGCAGTGAGCAAGCGAGGAGGCATGTGCCGTAGTGCCAGGATCAGAGAAGGGAGCAAGCAAAACATGGCAGTTAGCTGACACCCTCCCACTGCCCCCCCCAAGCAACAAGAATACAGAGCATCCCTTGCCCCAGTGAGAGTTCCTCTCTATACCTTGTGGCTAAGAGCCACTGATGGATCTCTGCTCCAGATGCTTATCCAATTCCCTCTTGAAACCGTCCATGCTTGTAGCCACCACCACCTCCTGTGGCAGTAAGTTCCATGTGTTAATCACTCTTTGGGTGAAGAAGGACTTCCTTTTATCTGTCCTAACCCGACTGCTCAGCAAATTTATTGAGTGCCCATGAGTTCTTTTATTGTATTATGTCTTGACCCAACATAAATTTCACTTTGTTGGGCCGGGTCACGAGTGCCATCAAACGTAATGCCAGGTACTGGAGATAAAAACTGTATAAAGGACAGCAGCTGGTAAGCTCCGAGTTCATGTATCCTCACTGCAATGTCCATTGCAAAGGAAAACCTCTATGTGCAGACTGGAGAGCCAGTGGTGGAGCACTGGGCATACACTCCCATGCTGCTTGCCTGCTGCGGCAGACAAGGTTGTTCTGCCATGCTGAAGCCACAATTGGAGTGGCTCCATCCACTCCATCCCCCCCCCAAGCAGTCTTGTGTTCCCTCCCTTGCACTAGCTGCTCGCGGGCTGCATAAGAGTCCTGCGCGGGCCAGTTCTGGGCCCCAGGCCTTATGTTTGACACCCCTGGCTTAGAGGGAACACTGGTCACATGTCTGCAGCCCTCTAACCACTCTACCGCAATGTCTCCACTTCATTTCTGTATTAGTTGATTCTCTGTGCTTGTTTTCTAACTTGGAGGGATATTTCAAACAGTGATTCATACAGTAGCATGGAATGGAAGCGGCTGATCCTTAGCTTTGGCTACCTTTTGGAATGGAAGAAGAATAAGAGGAGGAGGAGGAGGAGGAGGAGATTGGATTTATACCCTGCCCTTCACTCCCCAAAGGAGTCTCAGAGCAGCTTACAAACTCCTTCCCCTTCCCCTCCCCACAACAGACACCCTTTGAGGTAGGTGGGGCTGAGAGAGCTCTGACAGAAACTGCCCTTTTTCAAGAACAGCTCTTATCAGAACTACGGCTTGCCCAAGGTCATCCAGCCAGGTGCAAGTGGAGGAGTGGGGAATCAAACCCGGTTCTCCCAGATTAACCACTACACCAAACTGGCTCTGATACTGATACTGATTCTAGACTAGAAGAGAAGAGATTGGATTTATACCCTGCCCTTCACTACCCAAAGGAGTCTCAGAGTGGCTTACAAACTCCTTCCCCTTCCCCACCCCCCAACAGACACCCTTTGAGGTAGGTAGGGCTGAGAGAGCTCTGACAGAAACTGCTCTTTTTCAAGGACGCCTCTGACAGAACTACAGCTTGCCCAAGGTCATCCAGCAGGTGCAAGTGGAGGATGGGGAATCAAACCCGGTTCTCCTAGATTAGAGTCCACACACTTAACCACGACATCAAACTGGAAGAGAGAAGCACCAATTCCTTTTAAAACCCTGAGCGTAAAGCACTTCTGTGAAACCAGGAGTTTGGGGGGCTGCTGTGGTAGGGAAGAACACCACATACTCCTTCCCCGCTAAAGACTTGCAACTGCGTCTCCCTGCGTGCTGACAGACATCCATGTGCCATTCCGGGTGCTGCACAACAATGTCAAACAGCATCCCAATGGCCCCACCTTCCTCGTTAAAGAAAGCAAATAATATAACAAGCACCGCACCACAGTACAGACAGCAGTTTGGAGGTCTCGTGTAAACAGTCATTGGAATGCTCGAGGAGCATCTAAAGTAATTATAGCCGCCGAGAAAAAAAACATAATGAAAGCAACCCACGTGAGAATCAATGGGGACGGAACTAAGAGGAGCCGCAAAGAATGCTCCTCTCTTGCTATCTTCTTCGGCATCGCGAATATTTAAAAAGCTAAGTGTTGCACATGGAGCATTGACTCTGGGCTCAAACACCCATTTGGAACCAAATCAGGAAACACTGGAACAGAGAAGATAACATTCCTTTTTAAGAAGTAGAAGAGGAAGAGATTGGATTTATATCCCGCCCTTCACTCGGAGTCTCAGAGTGGCTTACAAACTCCTTTTGCTTCCCCTCCCCACAACAGATACCCTGTGAGGTGGGTGGGGCTGAGAGAGCTCTGAGAGAAACTGCTCTTTCAAGGACAGCTGTGCCAGAACTACGGCTTGCCCAAGGTCTTCCAGCAGGTGCAAGTGGAGGAGTGGGGAATCAAACCCGGGTCTCCCAGATTAGAGTCCACACACTTAACCACTACACCAGGCTGGCTTTTAACCACTTAACCACTGCACCAAACTTATAATTTATAGTAGAAGAGAAAAAGAGATTGTATTTATACCCCACCCTTCACTATCCGAAGGAATCTCAGAGTGGCTTACAAACTCCTTTTGCTTCCCCTCCCCACAACAGATACCCTGTGAGGTGGGTGGGGCTGAGAGAGCTCTGAGAGAAACTGCTCTTTCAAGGACAGCTGTGCCAGAACTACGGCTTGCCCAAGGTCTTCCAGCAGGTGCAAGTGGAGGAGTGGGGAATCAAACCCAGTTCTCCAAGATTAGAGTCCGCACACTTAGCCATTACACCAAGCCGGCTCTTAACCACTTAACCACTACACCAAACCTATAGTTTATAGTAGAATTTATAGTAGAAGAGAAAAAGAGATTGGATTTATACCCCACCCTTCACTACCCGAAGGAGTCTCAGAGCGGCTTACAAACTCCTCTCCCTTCCCCTCCCCACAACAGACACCCTGTGAGGTGGGTGGAGCTGAGAGAGCTCTGGAAGAACTGTTCTTTCAAGAAAAGCTCAGACAGAACTATGGCTTGCCCAAGGCAGCTGCGAGTGGAGGAGTGGGGAAATGAACCCCGTTCTCCCAGATTAGAGTCCGCACACCAAACCACTACACCAAACTGGATTTTTAAAAAAATCCTTTTATTTTCATTGATATCTGCCCTTTGTTCTTTGATTTTTTTTAAAAAAAAAATTGTTTAGTGGGATGGTTTGTATTGGATGGGATCGAACCATGTGGAGTTGGGGTGAGCCGCCACAGATGCCCACTGTCAGGCAGGAAGGCAAGCATATACTTTAAAGAAATGATGCTGTTGTCATTCCAGAAATATACTTTGTTGCATTTGGAGGGATTCCAGTCTCCAGGATGTGGTATAGTGGTTCTTCTGGGTCTCGGGCCAAGAAATGCCTTTCTCAGCATCCGCTGAACTCTTTTATCTGGAGACCTTGGGGGCTAAACCTGGGACTTGAGTGTAGGCTTACCAAGCACCTATTTCAGTGGGTATCCCCTCCCCACTGCATTTGAAACCCTGCTGCTGTTGATATTCAAGGTCGGAGAAAAAAACATGGGGTGTGTGGAAGTGATGTAACTTCCAGGAAACTTCCAGGTTACACTCTAGGAATCCCTCCCCCCGAAGCTCTATGTTTTTAAATAATAATTGGAGGCAGTCTAGTGGAAACTGACTTGTGATGATGCCCCATGGGGTTTTCAAGGCAAGAGATGAGCAGAAGCGGTATGCCATCACCTGCCTCTCCATACTAACCCTGGTCTCTCTCGGTGTTCTCCCCTCCAAGTACTACCTATGCTGAACTTACAAACTCTGACAAGTTGAGACTAGCCTGGGCTTTTCAGGCTGCTAATAATTAAGTGCTGTTGCAACTGACCTCTGATAACCCTTCAAGGGGCAAGAGCAGAGGCCATTTGCTATTGCCTTCCTCTGCAGAGCAACCCTGGTCTTCCATGGTGGTCTCCCATCAAGATACTAACAGGGTTTGACCCTGCTTAGCTTCTGAGATCTGATGAGGTCAGGTTAGTTTGGGCTACCCAGGTTGGAACAAAAGATGAGCAGAGGTGGTTTGCCATTGCCTTCCTCTGCAGAGCAACCCTGGTCTTCCATGGTGGTCTCCCATCGAGATACTAACCAGGGCCAGCCTGGCTTAGTTTCCAAGCTCTGATGAGCTCAAGACTAGTCTAGGCTGTTCAAACTCTGTGGTTTTTACCACAGAGATTGGGAGAGGTTCCTAGAGCATCATTTAGCATCACTTCCAGGTCAGACTCCCAGGCCCCGACCTAGAAATCTCTCAGGAGTTGCAGGGTGTAGTTTATCAAGCCCTGACAAGTCCGGACATGCCCGGACTTGCCCAGGGACAAGCGCAGAGCTTCATGACTAAAGACAATGGAGTATGAGGATCCTAGCCCCGCCAATCGGGAGGCTAGGTTCCTGGCCGAGCAGCCTATGGGACTCTCAGCCACTGTAAATAACCTATTGGGAAATGGGGGTGTGTTTTGAGTGGCGGTTTCTCGGGGAATATAAGCCGGCCTGCGAGCCGGCCAAAGTGTCTTGTTCTTGACTGAATAAAGTACGCTTTGCTGAACTCACTCTCCGTCTGCGTACTTTTCTCTGGCGAGGAGGATGGGATTCATCGCCCTCTGAACAGAGACCACGTTTGGGACATCACTGTGAGCCGCCACGCCGAAACTGCCACCGCTGACGGTGAGCATCTTCGAGAAGCACCGCTCACAACATCGCTCCCAGGCGCCGAACATCACACCGCTGACCCCGAGAGCAGCATCGCCCCGCTCCGCTGCTACTCCACGCCGAGGCCGCACCCCACCGCTCTTTTTCTATGCTCGCTAGTTCCCGCCGCCAATCCACGTGTAGCTGTACAATGGCGGCCAAGCTGGGCAACATTGCTGCCTTCGATATCTCCCACCCCACGGAATGGGAGACCTGGCTCAAGATACTGGAGAATTATTTCAACTGCAATAAAATCACAGAAGCAGGATTGAAGAAAGCGCATCTCCTGCAGTTGTGCGGCATGAACACCGTCCTCCTCCTCAAGGACCTTATCGCACCAAAAAAGACAACGGAGGAGCCCTACCCCGTGCTGGTGAAGGCGCTAACTGATTACCTTTCACCTAAGCCCACGAAATTTGTGGAGCGTATGGACTCTTGCGCAAGGGTACAAGGACCGGACAAGATGGCCTACGATTTCTTGGCTGGGCTCAGGTGGGCGGCCACCAATTGTGCCTTTCCGCACCTGGCAGACACCCTGTTGACCCAGTTCCTGGTGGGACTGAGGGAACCCAAGCTCCGCCGACGGCTGGTCAGCCAGGACGACCTGGACCTGGATAAGGCGGTCCGGGAGGCCTCCACGTACGAGAAGGCCCATCAAGACTGCCGCGCCAAGGCAGTCCACCGCACCCAAGTGACCGTCGGCTCCGATGCCTCGGACGAGGAGGAGGTACTACAGGTTCGCACACGGGCAACACAGCGGCCACATCATTCGTCCTCCAAAATGGACAAGGCTTCCACCTCGCCAGCCATGTGTGCCAGCTGTGGAGAAGACCACGAGCGCAGATCGTGCCGGTTCCAAAACGCTGTCTGCCGCACCTGCAACAAATCAGGACACATCACCCGGGTTTGCTGCTCCAAGGGACAACGCCAAAAGTCGACTACGCACCAGACCTCGCCGGGTCAGCCTTTCGACCTCCACTCCATGTCGGCCTTCTTCCCGCGAGACTAGGTCTGTAACTTGCCCCCCAATGGCCTCAACAAGATGCACATCACGGTTCTGATAGAGGGTTCCCCCTGCAGCATGGAGATCGACGCCGGGTCGACCTACTCCATCATTTCGGCGGATTCGTTCCGCATGCTGTGCCCCGGGGGGGGCTCCCCTGCGGAAGTCGCAGGGGTTCCGCTTACGGGACTTCAATCAGAACCCCGTGGCAGTCAGGGGCTGGGGCAAGTTCCGGATGCAGTTCCAGGACTTTAATGGCACCTTGGATCTGCTTGTGGTGGATAGGCCTCTCTCAAGCTTGCTGGGACTATCGTGGTTCGAGGCCCTGGGACTCTCTGTAAATGGGATCAATCAGGTCGGGACGCGGGACTTTGGGGCAGTGTGCGCGGAATTTCCCCGCGTTTTTGACGGGACCCTGGGACGGTTCACGGACCCCACCATATCCCTGGACCTGGATCCCATGGTGAGGCCAATCTGCATCAAGGCACGGATGCCGCCGATAGCGATGAAACCGAAGGTCGAGGCCGAACTCGACCGTCTGGTTGGGCAAGGGGTCCTCGAACCGGTCGCCTCAGCCAGGTGGGAAACCCCCATCGTCACCCTGGTCAAGCCGAACGGGGAAGTCCGCATCTGTGCAGACTACAAATGCACTATTAACAAGGCCTTGCAGGCCCATGCGTACCTGGTGCCTGTAGTGAGTCACGTGTTAGCGGCTTTAAGCGGGGGCCCGGGTTTTTGGCAAATTGGACTTAGCCCAGGCATACCAACAGTTACCGGTGGATGCCGCCACAGCTGAGGCTCAGACTATTATGACCCACAAGGGAACATTTAAGGTACACCACCTCCAGTTCGGGGTCTCAGTCACTCCCGGTATCTTCCAATCTTTCATGGACTCTCTTCTTAAAGGAATCCCTGGAGTCCAGCCGTTTTTAGATGACGTGCTGATCGCCGCCCCGGATTCCTCGTCTTTCGCTGACCGACTACGGGCTGTGTTGCAACGCTTCCACTCGGCGGGCCTCAAGGTCAAACGGGAGAAGTCCCTTCTAGGGGTACCATGCGTGGAATTTCTGGGGTTCGCCGTCGACGCCTCCGGCCTCCACCCATCTCCGGACAAGGTGAAGGCCATCACGCACGCACCGGCTGCAAAATCCAAGGCGGAACTACAGGGATTCCTGGGGCTGTTGAATTTTTACCACTTCTTTTTGCTCCTAACAGCGGCTGCGGTGGACCCGCTCCACCGCCTCTTAGACAAGTCGGCTCCTTGGGTCTGGGGGCCGCTACAAGCAGCGGCATTCCAGGTGGTAAAGGACCTCCTGGTGTCGAATTCGGTGCTGGCGCACTTCAACGAGGCCCTTCCCATTGTGCTGGCATGCGACGCTTCTCCATACGGGGTCGGGGCGGTCCTGGGCCACCAGCTGCCGGACGGACATGAGGTTCCGGTTGCCTACTACTCACGGACCCTGTCATCGGCCGAGCGCAATTATGTGCAAATTGACAAGGAGGCGTTGGCGATTGTGGCAGGGGTGAAAAAATTTCAGCATTACTTGTATGGTCGCCCGTTCACGGTCCTGATGGACCACAAGTCGCTGTTGGACCTCCTTGCGCACGACCGGCAAAACCCCCAGATGACCTCGCCCCGGGTGCTACGCTGGTCTATCTTCCTGGTGGGGTATGCATACACACTCGTCCATCGCCCCGGGAAGGCGATGGGCCACGGGGACGCTCTGAGCCACCTTCCACTGCCCATCTGTGATCCGGATCCAGCCCCTGCGCTCCAGGTTGCACTGCTGGAGTCCCTTCCGGACCGGCCGGTCCACGTAACGGAGGTGGCCCGCTGCACCTCCAAGGAGAAGCTGCTCGGGAGGGTCTTAGACTGGGTGGTGAGGAGGTGGCCAGAGGCTAAGGGGGACCTGGACATGGCACCCTTCGCTTCCCGGAAGGATGAACTGTCGACCCACAAAGGCTGTATACTGTGTGGAAGCCGGGTGGTCATCCCCTAGCCCCTAAGAGAGCAGGTTCTCACCGCCCTGCACGAAGTGCATCAGGGGGTGGTGCGCATGAAAGCCTTGGCCCGGAGTTATGTTTGGTGGCCGGGGCTGGACAAGGACATTGAGGACGTAGTAAAGAGATGCCAGCCGTGCCAAGCCTCGTGGCCAGAGCCCCCCCGAGCCCTGGAGAGAGCCTGGGAATCCTCACACCGCCCCTGGTCCCGGCTACACTTAGACTTTGTGGGGCCCTTCCAGGGCCAGCTTTTTTTTCATCCTGGTGGACTCCTACAGCAAGTGGCTGGAAGTAGTCCCGGTACCCTCCACTTCGTCAAAGGCGGCCATCTGGGCAATGTGGAGGATCTTCAGCGCCCAGGGAATCCCTGACATGCTGGTTACCGACAACGGAACCGCCTTTACCTTCGTGGAGTTCCAGGACTTCATGAGGTACTATGGCATCCGCCAAGTTCAGGTTGGCCCCTTTCTACCCCGCAACCAACGGCCAGGCGGAACGCATGGTCCGCACAACAAAGGACGCCCTCCGCCACCTGGAGTCCTTGGACTGGGACTACAAACTGGCAGCTTTCCTTTTCAACCAACGGACTACGCCCCATGCTACTACGGGCCGCAGCCCAGCTGAACTTCTTCTGGGCCGCCGCCTGGCCACCCGATTGGATCGTCTGCACCCCAACTGGGCATCAGTCGAGGCACCCGGCATGGAAATGCACGAGGCAACCAGGGGTTTCTTCCCGGAAGATCCAGTGTACACATGGAACTACGCACGGGGGCCCCCATGGATCCCGGCCTGTGTCCTATGTGTCAAGGGTCCCAGGTCGTTTGAGGTCTCGTGCGAGGATGGACAAGTCCTACACCGACACATTGATCAACTACACCACCGGACACTGCCCTTGGGCCCAGAGGACTCGTACCTGGCCGAGGCTCTGGAAACCGAACCTCAGGCCCAACTTCCAGAGCCCGAACCACAACCCCAACCCTTGGGGGAACCAGAAATCCCTCGGACGGAGATGCCAGTGGCACCGGCACTAGCGCCGCTCCCGACCAACTCACCTCCCAGGACTCCCGGGGCCGAAGCCACAGCCGTGCCTGAACCTCGCCGCTCTACCCGCCCCAGGAAGCCACCCGCACACCTGAAGGACTTCGTCTGTGGGTGCATTGCGAACCAAGGGGGGAGGGGTGTAGTGTATCAAGCCCTGACAAGTCTGGACATGCCCGGACTTGCCCAGGGACAGAGCTTCATGACTAAAGACAATGGAGTATGAGGATCCTAGCCCCACCAATCGGGAGGCTAGGTTCCTGGCCAAGCAGCCTATGGGAATCTCGGCCACTGTAAATAACCTATTGGGAAATGGGTGTGTGTTTTGGGTGGTGGTTTCTCGGGGAATATAAGCTGTCTTGCGAGCCGGCCAAAGTGTCTTGTTCTTGACTGAATAAAGTACGCTTTGCTGAACTCACTCTCCGTCTGCGTACTTTTCACAGGGAGAGGCCATCCTTAGTTGAGCATGTGTTCTGTCTCTGAGCCAGAGTTCACGAGCTATTCAGAGGGAAGTTTTGCATTATCAAAGACTGCAAAAACATTGAGTGCAGAATGATAAGTAGGTGATTCTGGAGTCTGATGTGCACCCAAAAATACCAGCAGATGGAAATCCATAAACACAGAATTAGAATACAAAAAAACAGGTGTGACTAATTCCTCCAAGCTGAAAAAGATGAATTAATCTGAGGGTTTGTTGCCTTTTCTCCCCCTCTTTAATGATGCCGTCATGGTTCAAGAACAAAGCAAACTATTGTCTGGCTGCGTGTAATATTTTGAGATAATTCCTTGGTTCCACGATAAGCAGCCCTGCATTGTTCCTCATTAACTGCCTTTCCAGAGGCACTAACTCCTTTCTGAAGACTTCATCAGCTGCTTGCATCTTGTATCATGAAAGAGAAGGTTCTGACCAGGCCTGATCAAAAACCACTCCCAGGCTTTCTTGTTGCTACAATAGCTCCATCAACTTGTTGCTACAACAGCTCCAACAATAGCTGCCACAACACCAGCTCATTCATTGTGTGATCCCTGATTGGCTGGGATTATCTTCTTAAATACTCCAGGAAACAGCAGCTAGAATGAAAACAGCAATGAAAGGGTACTGTGGAAAACACTGAGTATTTATCAAACCAAAGGCTTTTGGGGGGTGGGGGAATGTATCATCCACAATAATGACTCTGTTGGAGAATATTCATCAAAGTCTAAAGAGAAACAGGGGCCCCGGTCACACGTAAGGGTTTGGGCCGGGAGAGGGATAGATCGGGGGTGCAGCAAACGGGCGCGATCGCACCGCAACATCTGGGAAGCGGCGTGCACCCGTCCCCGATCTGGTCCTTCAGGCCGAAAACCCACTGCAAAAAAGAACCACCCCTAGAGGTGGACTTACCAGAAAGGCCGCAGCAAGCGCGGCCATGGGATCGCCGGCGCGTCCTTCTGCCGGCGCATCTGAGGCTCCTGGCCGAACTGTGCATATTTTCGTGCAGCTTTCAAAAGCTGCACTTTGCCCGTGCATTCCCCCCCCCCCATGTGGCAGGGACCAGGGTTTTCACGTTTTCTACTCTGATGTGAGCTCCTCAAATTGAAACATCAGATGGGCCATATGCAAGTTGGATTTTATTTCATTATTCCAGCACAGACTTATCTGAACTTTCTTTTGTACACCATTGACAGCCGGTGAGAATGTGCCTTGTTGCCTTGACAGCATTAGTCATACCCTTGTGGCCTGTGACTCATCAACTTAAAAAGCTTCATGATGGTAGAAATTACCTTTTCTTCTCTTTAAAACAATGTCAATCCATCACTTTGCTCCAAGAGCTGCTGAAGGCACCTTGATGTGGTTTTAAAGAATCCATAATGCCCCATTACATTGGCTCATTTATTGTGTGATCCCTGATTGGTTGAGATTAGCTTTATGAGGACTTCAGGACATCCATCACTTTGTACCAATAACTACTGAAGCTACCTTGATGTTGTTTTAAAGAATCCATAGCACCATGACATCAGCTCCTTCACTTGGTGATCCCTGATTGGCTGGGAGTAATTTCATGAGGCTTTCATGACATCTGTCACTGAGTGCAGTCAAACGGCATGCTGAGAGCAGGTTAAACTGCTCTGGTTCTAACTGGATTATATTTGATCTGGATAATTGCGATCACACTTACCTCCCTTATCCCGCCTCACCGCGCAGTCACGTCGCTCCCTGGCATCTACACTACCGATGCGCAGGAGCCTGTGTCGGCAGGTTTTTTAATTTTTTCTCAGTTTGCACATGCGCATAGGCACCCCTCCGTAGAATGGGGGGAACTCTCATGGTGCATGTGTAGAACCACCAGGGTGAATCAATCCATCCCCTCCAACAAAAGACTTCCCTTTAAATTTTTGACCCAAAAATGGCCTCCATGAGTTCCCGAAAGCATCTAAATGCTAAAACAAGTGACTGTTTAAATGTCGGGTTTTTTAAACGCGGTGGCGGAGCTCCGCCTATGCGCACACCGCCAACACATTTAAAAAATGGTGGGCGAAAAGTGGAAGCCTTGGGCAGCTTTCGAGCGGGGAGGGGGTTTAAACCGGAAGTGGCTTGACACTGGAGGAGTGATCACACAGGGGGGGGGAAATGCGGCTTTAAACGGGAGAGCTGAAAAAACACCACTTTGGGACCTGGTAACAAAATACTCTGGGTTAAAGGGGTTTTGAGCCAGAAACCAACGGTTGGGGATGGGAGGCAGATGTTGACTTTGTGATCGTGCAGAGAAAATCCGTTGCTGAACCATCATGACACCAGATCAAATGGCACTGAGGGGGGGCATGCAGTGTGGAGAGGGATATCAGTATATACAGGGTGTGACCACAGTTTCAAAACTTACCTACGTGTGTTTTTATTCCAAAGACTTTAAGGCACATTAGAATAACTTTATCACATTTTCACCTGAAACCTTTGTAAAAAAAGAAACCAGAGAAAGCCAAAGGGCGTATTAGGAAGTAAGAATCAAAACATGATTATTTCTTTCTTCTTGATCCTATTGGAGAGAGTGAGGCAAAGGACCATGTATGAAGAGATATCAAAAGACACTTTTACTGGTCAGGAAAGATAATTTCCAGATCACAGGCTGACGGGACGGCTCATCGGTTTTTCAGATGTGCACACTGCATGGCATATCGCCCTGGGTTGAAAATGTACATCGCTCCTGTCTGATAACAAAGCTGTCAGTGTCCTTATGGAAGTCTCCGCTGTCTGTAGTGTCACTAGAGAGGAAAACAATGACCCACTTTTCATTTATCTTCCAGCCCTTGAAACATTCAGGGCTTCTGATGGAAATGCAGAAGGGTCCTTTAAACAATCTCTCAGCTGCTAAGTTAGCCACTGATGCGCAAGCAGCTCTTGCGCAGCTGGGAGAACATCTCAGTGATCCAGCTGTGTGGCCATGGCCAATTCCATGGGTCTGTTTTTAGAAAGGGAGACAAAGAATAAAGAAGGAGTGGGGGGAGAGAGAGAGAGAGAGAGAGAGAGAGAGAAATGATAAAACCACTCAGAGGAATGAAGAGCAAGGAAGACAGAAGATAAAAGATGGACTCGTATATGGCAGCAAATCAAAAATGGATTTCATGTTACCAGCTGGGCTAAACGGTGATTCTTGATTGGAAATGTTAAAGACAACTGATGGAGTAGAAAAATGAACTCTGATGTAAAAAACTCTAGTAGTGATTGGGCACTACTAGATGACAGAAGAACATTAAAATTGGAAGGTCATGACCTATACATGGGCTGGCACGCCTATGTATGGTATGATGAGGATAAAAGACAAAAGCATTTTTCCAGACATATCATAAGAGATTCATTAATAAGAATATGGAGAAAGATAAAAGAAAAATTTTATGACAAAATACCTAGGTGGGTGTCTCCCTTAGAAGCCTTCATACTCCCGAATTTAATGTCGGACGACAAAAATATTAATTATGAAATGTTACTTACAAAAGAAAATGACTTCAAAGACTTTGCAACCTTACAAACATTAAATATTAATCTTACAACTTGGGAGAAAATACAACTAAAATCAACGTTTGCCAAAGATAAAAGAAGAAGCTTTATAGAAACTAAATCAAATCTAGATAAAATCTGGCTATCCTCCGCAGATAAAATGATACAGAAAATATATAATTTCCTGTTAAACGAGGACACACAAGTTGGTACAATAAAACCTTGTATGAGGGGATGGATAAAAGATTTGGGGGAAAATATAAGTTATAAGAAATGGTCTAAAATGTGGAATTCAACGAAGAGATTAAGAGCCACATCTTACAAAGAAAACATCTTTAAAATGTTCCATAGGTGGCACTGGACACCAGATAAGGCAGCAAAATGCTATAAAAATATATCAGGAAATTGTTGGAGATGTGGAAGAAATTTTGGATCTTATTATCATATTTGGTGGAGGTGTGAAAAAGTGTTTACGTTTTGGAAGAGCATAAAACAATTAATTGTAGAGATAGTTGAAATAGAATTACCGTTGGAACCTGAAATATACCTGTTGAATATGTTGCCAGATAGGATAAAATACAATGATACATGTCTGATATTATATATACTTACAAATGCTAGAATACTTATAGCAAAATGTTGGAAGTCTGAGAAAATACAAAGTAGAGAAGAATTAATGATAAAAATATTGGAAATAAAAGAAATGGATAAAGTAAACATGTTACTCTCGGGAAAATATGAAAATGTGTTTAACAAAAGATGGCAGAAAATAGACAGATGGTTGGAATTGTATGAATAAGAAACTCCAAAATATGATGTAATGAATATATTTTTGTGTTATTTTGGAATGGAAAATCTAAAATAAAACTTAAAAAAAACCCTCAGGTTCAAATCCTCATTATTTTATTTATTTATTTATTTGAGAATTGTATCCCACCCTACCCTGTGAGTGGGTTCAGGGTAGCTTACAATATCACCCAACAATATAACCACATGATTGATTAAATAAAACAGTTCATTAAAGCATCAAATTAAGACAATTTAAAATTTAATCGACTGGCAGCTCAGCCAATAGTTCCTTCTTCTTTCAGTGTCTGCTGGGCTCATGCCAGGGAGGGCGAGATGCATTCTGCTTGGAAAGATCAGACACTCCAGGTGCCCGAGATGTAAATAGTGCCATGGTCACTTGAGCAGGAGAGACCGCCAGGCTGTTGATGGACCTCCCCAGGTGGGAGCGCATCCAGCCTGTGCTGAAGTCACTGCATTGGCTCCCAATAGCATTCCAGATTCACTTCAAGGTGCTGGTTTTGACCTTTAAAGCCCTTAATGGTCAGGGGCCATTACCTGAGGGACCGCCTTTCCCCATACATTCCCCTAAGAGCACTACCACCTGGCCCACCCTGAGCCTAGGGACGCCAGGTTGGCGGTAACTAGGACCATGGCGTTCTTCCTGGCGGCACCAACATTGTGGAATGAGCTCCCTAACGAGATTAGAGCTCTACGGGACCTCCAGCAGTTCCATAGAGCCGTGAATAAGAACGGACTGCACCGGTTGGGTCGCACTAGCACTTTATTACAGGATGCCGCTGTATTTATTTATTTAGTATCATTATATTTATCGGAATTGTATGGAATTGTATTTTATATCTTGGATTTGCTGGTTTTAAATTGTATGTTGGTTTTAAATTGCTTGTAAGCCGCCCTGAGCCACTTCAGCGGGAGGGCGGCGTAGAAATTTAATAAATAAATTATGTGATGTCCACCGCCTCAACCAAAGTCCTGGCAGAACAGCTCCATTTTTTGGGCCCTGCAGAATTGCATTAGATCCTGCAGGGCCCTGATCTCAATTGGGAGCATGTTCCACCAAGCTGGGGCCAGGGCTGAGAAGTCCCCGGCCCTTGTCGAGGCAAGGCGAACATCTTTCAGTCTGGGGACTACTAGATGGTGTTGGTCTGAAAAGCGCAAGGCCATGGATCAGCCATGGATCATGGGATAACCACAGCCAGTCCCTAGACCTTGGTCCAGTAGTCTTAGAACCTCCAGACTCAGACGGGAGACTCACTAAGGATTGCATCCATTGATCTACAAAAATGGAGCAGAACTGCAGAATTATTCTTTTTAATTATTTTTAATTTATGCTGTGGCAGAACTTGCCTACTTTGGCTTTCAGGCCCCATTTCCACCCTGCCCTTCTTGGAGTTCCCAGCTCCCTTGAGAGGCTTTCCTTTTCCTCTAGAGTAGCTCACCACCACCACCTGCCCTTTTTAAGGAACTGCCCACTGGGAGGGACAGGACTGTCAGCTCCCCTTCTCAGTTCTGAGGCTTTGCCTCTGTGTCGCCCACTACCCAGTGCCTGCAGGAACAGATTCATGCCTTCAGCATCCTTGAAGGAATAGCCACTTGCCAACCACCCTGGAGCCCCTTTTAAAATTGTCTGAAACCGTGGAGGAACCACTCCCAGCATCAAAAAATTAAAGTATTTATTGAAAAGAAAATATTTACAATCATACTTTTAGCACAGCACCAGATCTGAGTAAGGAAAACAAAAGGAATTGGTAAAAAAAAGAAAGAGGAAATCCTCTGTCCCTCTTGCTTTACGTGCTCTATCAGCTGTTAAAATAGGACAGGCTCTTTTACTTAAGGAAGTTACAGATCTCTAAAGCTTTACCATTACCTCAGAGCATACGCCAACTCTCCCAGGTTGACCACATGGGCAATGGCTGCCTGCTTGCAGACCAGAGCTCAGAGTTCTCCTCAACCCAGCATCCCAAAAAGAGAGAGCCATTTCCTATTGCAAGAATGTTTTATCAAATCCCTGTCCCCTCTCACTGACCAGGTCACAGATGTGCTTTCTAAAGATCTCCAGGACTCTACTTCCTCAGCCTCTCTAGAATTTGACACACCCAACTCTCTGCTCCCTACATGAAGGAGGAGGGGTGAACTGACCCATCTCATTATCTCTCATGCTAGATCCATTAGTAGTTGTACGAAGGTGAGCCTGGAAAGCCATTGATGGACTTCCTCCTTCCCAGTCTATTCTCTGCCCAGAGAGAGAAACTTTTAAAATACACAGTGGAAGCTTGCTGCTAGCCAGAAAATGCATTTTGTCACATATGCATTTCAAATATTTTTTTTTACCACCCTCTGACTTCACAAGAGAGAATGATTCTGTTGCGGCATCTCAGGTTTTGGATAGGGGACATATACTTCATATGTATTTGTTTTACCCTTACGGAAGTGCTGTGGAAGGATGGATTGCAGTACCTATCGAATACATATAAAATATGTATCACAATGCATGTCACATGTGCATCCAAACCAGTGACGTTTAATGAAGTTCAGAGAAACTCACAGTGGACTCAGGAAGCTGTGCATGAACGGCAAAGTGATGCAACATTAATGGAATGGAACAAGTTTTCCTTTGACAGAACCTGGTTTTTATCCATATGGTGGAGAGGGGCTGTGGCTCGGTGGTAGAGCTTCTTTTTGGTATGCAGATGGTCCCAGATTCAATCCCAAGCATCTCCACGTAAATGGATCAGAGAGTAGTTGAGGTGAAAGAACTCTGCCTGTTTAGTTGTGGAAAACAGACAGGAAGCAGCAGTTGTGGCCAGGAAGAAGCTGAGAAAGGCAGAAGCAGGAGAAAACAGACAGGAAGCGGGTATGGCCAGAAAGAAGTTGTGAAAGGCAGAAGCAGGAGAAAACTGACAGGAAGCAGGTATGGCCAGAAAGAAGTTGAGAAAGGCAGAAGCAGGAGAAAACTGACAGGAAGCAGGTGTGGCCAGGAAGAAGCTGGGAAAGGCAGAAGCAGGACAAAAGCTAAGTGAAAAGCTGTTTTGTTAGCAAAGGTAAAATCTGGAGGCCTTTTCAACTTAGAGCCTCAACTACTTTTAAGGGGCATGGGTGAAGGCATTTCTAGTCAAAGGCAGGAAAAGCCATGGTTTGCTACAGCGGGGATAGTTGAAAGACCTCTGTCAGGTTTGCACTCTGAAGAAAGGGAGGGGTAGCCAGAGGCTGTCACCGAATGGGTCAGGAAGAGGCCTCCTTCCTTGGGCATGAGGCTGGAGACCAGGACCAAAGCTAGACGCAAAGAGGGAAACTCCTGCTGTGGAAAGCCAACCTCTGAGTTCTAATTTTTCCCCTGGGCCCAACAGACTTGTTTAAGGGGCAAGGAGGTTGTTAAAAGAGAGAACCTGCTGCTGATACTCACGTTCTGCAATGACTGTGGCTGGAGGAAGGTGGGATTCTCCAGAGAGAAAGTGGCCCCTGACTAGGGTTGCCAGGTCCCTGGCAACCAGCAGGAGATTGGGGGGATTTACAAGAAAAAAGAGAAAGACCTAGGCCTCATCACTGGTATCCAATGTTCCCTCTAAGCTGTGGAGTCTTGTGAGTAAAAATTCTGCTTTGTGAGCTACCAACAGTAAAGTTGTGAGCGAGCGGCCTTACTTAACTTAATATAATTGCTTTTACCATAGAGTTTTTGCCCATGTGCTAGAGTGTCACCCCGACATCCCAGATGTGATGACACCACTTCCAGGTCACATGGGCAGTGACATAGACATGTCGCTGCACGTTGGATGGGTAAATTTCCCCCCTGCTGGCCAGCTGATCGGTGGCAGGAATGTGGGGCCTGGCAACGGGGGACCCCCCCACCTCCACCAGTGGGTCTGGCAACCCTACCCCTGACCTAGGAGGCTTTGGGAGGGACATGATAGAAATTTATAAGAATTCAGAATGACAGAAAAACCTTCATTTATACTGCCTCTCTGGCAAGTTGCTCCAGGCAGCTCTCAAATAAAAACCATGCCATAAAAAACAAGTATGTAAATTATCGATAATAAAACAAACAGCTGAGCAGTGTTCCTTCTAAGCTGAGTTAGTGTGAGCTAGCTCACAGATTTTTTTAGCCTCCGGCTCACACATTTCTGTCTTAGCTGAGGAAGGAGGGCTCCGGAGCAAACTAATTCATGCAGTAGCCACATCGTTTGCTCACAACTTTAATGCCAGTTACTCACAAAGTAGAATTTTGCTCACAAGACTCCACAACTTAGAGGGAGCATTGCTGAGCACCCAAAGAACTATCCATAAAACAATCCTCGGGCCAGAAACATAGATCATAAAAAAATAATGGTGGGGGATTTAACAACCATTTTGTTAAAACAAAAATGCTTGGTTAATATAATGGTTTTGGCCAGGTGCCTAAAAGATAGGAAGGGAGCCACCAGGTGACATTTAAGGCAGAGGACATTCCAAAGGCAAGGAGGTTCCTCTGAAAAAGCTGTGTCTGTTGTTGTCACCGTCCTCCTCTCCATAGATGTGCTACGAACAACAGATGGGAAGATACTTTTCCCAACCCGACTTCTTACTGCTAGAGCCTGAGTTACCCAATAAAGTGTGGTGCAGGACAGACAAATAGAAGGCACCAGACTAATTAACCAGGCCTCCAGCCTGGACGGTTTGAAATAAAGCAGTATGCAGATTCATTGAAGGAGAGGTTTACCCAAAGCTGGTAACCATAAGCAAGCAGTCAGGGGTCATTTCCTGCAGGAGCGCACAGGAGCGGAGCTCCGGCAGTAAAGAGCCCAGGAGGCGGGCACATGCAACAAGCCCCACCCCCTGCTCCCAGCAGCCCTCAGTCAGACAAAGCAACAGCCAGGTAAGTTGCAGAGTCCCTTCTCGGGCCCCGGTCCAAAACAGTCCAGTGGCAACTTTAAGACCAGGTTTTATTCAGGTACAAGTTCTCCCTCCTCTCTGAGAACAGATCTGCACGTTCCCCCCCCTTAATAGCTAGCAATTCAAAACAGTCCAGTGGAGCCTGAGCGGTGGGTGTTGCCTTCTGACACACGTCTGGTGTAGCATATGCAAATGAGTTATGCTAATGAGTTATGCTAATGAGCTCCTGCACCTCTTTTTCTACGAAATTACCCCTGAGCAAGCTATATAAACCTCTGACAACCAGTGCAACCAATTCACTGGGGGGGGAGCCGGGGGCAGAGAGGGATGGGCTGCAGCTCAGTGGTAGAGCATCTGCTTTGAATGCAGAAGGTCCTGGGTTCAATCCTTGGCCTCTCCAGTAAAAAATAATCATGTTATAAGTGATGTGAAAGACCTCAGCCTGAGACCGTAGAACGCCACTGTGAGGCAAGATTAGACCATACTGACCTTGATAGACCAGTAATCTGGAGAAGACAGATTCAAGTGTTCAAAGGTATGCTGTTGTAGAGAAGTCTGCCACTGAGTGGTAGAACATCAGGAGATCACAGGTTCAATGCTTGGCTTCTCCAGTAAAAAGGATCATGCAGCAGTTGATGTGAAAAGTCCTCTGCCTGAGACCCTGGAGAGCTGCTCCCCGTCAGAGGAGACCATCCTGACTGTAATGTATTCAATAGCTGCCATTGCAAGACATGAACCATCTAATTGAAGTACAATGTTAAGCTTCGTCCTGGGCTAGGATCCAAATCCATCCAATCGCATTGATAACCCAGGAAGAATTAAACAATCACTTGTCAGCAAGCTCCCTGAGCGGGAACGTCCGTGATTGGTCCTTATGCATACAACCTTATTGGTTGGTAAATGTACAGTAGGCGTGGCTACATTAGCCGGGAGAGTTTAAAAGCAGAACAGCTGCAATGTAAACGCTGTTCTGGCTATCAGATGTTGATCCGTGTTGGAGTTGTGTTCGAGTTGTTGAATAAAGCTGAATCTTTGCTGAATCACTCTCCGACTACTTTGTTAAGCAAGCGACTTAACACTGACCTTGATAACCCAATGGCTTCACTCAGTAGAAGGCAGCTTTGTGATGGGGGTTACCAGGTCCTAAGCTCTCGCCGGTGGGGGTGGGAGGGAGCTCTCTGGGAGTGGGGGGGGGCTGACATCACCATGCGTGACTTCCCTGATGTGATGACATCACACAGAAGTGTGATGTCATCACACAGCCGGCGGCAGGTAAGAGCCGGGGCATCATGTGACAACACTCGTATTTTGGGCAGAACACTGTGGTTACTATAGAGTTTTGCCCACAATACCAGTGTGTCACCACATGACTTCCATGAAACATCATCACACTGGGGACATCGCATCTGGTCATGACAGCTGGGGTGGGACTTCCCCCGCCAGCCAGCTGGCCGGCGGCAGGTAAGAGCCCACAAAAACAGGGGATCCTCCACACCCACCTGGCATCTGGCAACCCTACTTTGTGGCCTCAGTAGAATGCCATGGTTAGACTTTGTCTGCTGTCTTGAGAACACTTACTAGGGAGTAAGACCCCTTGAACACAGCAGAACTTCCCAACCTCCAGGTGGGAGCTGGAGATCTCCTGGAATTACAACTGATCTCCAGACTACATAAATTGCATATTTATTTGTCTAAAACATTAGTTCCATTTCTTTTGGAGAAAATGGCTGCTTTCGAAGGTGGACTACATGGCATTATACCCTACTGAGGTCCCTCTCCTCCCTTAACCCCACTCAAGCAAGCTGTCCCCTCAGATCTCCAGCTATTTTCAAGTCCAGAGTTGGGAACCTCGTCTATGAATTGCCCTGCTCCATTGTTTTTATCATCAACAGTTTATTTTTAAATTAGATACAGTTATTTAATTAAGGAGAAGAGTTGTGACAGAGACAGATTCCTCCGCTGAATGATCCCATTTGTCAAAAGCTGGGAGGACCGTTTCTGTTGGAGGAGTTTTTGGAAACTTGTGTTGATTGCCAACAGTTAAACAAAAAATGTGCCAGTTAAAGGAGCTCCGTTGCGTTCTTGGGCATGGTGGGACCAATTAAAGACGTTGCCAAGGGCTTCAGCTACTTCCCTGGGCGTAGTTCTTTTGTTTGCACATTTGACCGAAGGGGTTTGTACAGCTGAGGGCGAAGCGACAGAGATGTTTGTTTGGCAGAGTTGCACATATTGTAGGCCTGTTCCTAGTCAGTTTGTCATCCTTTTCAAGCCACGTTGCCACTGTGGTGTAGTGGTTACAGTGTCACAGTAGGATCTGGGGGACACCTGGGTTAGAATTCTAACTCTGCCATGGAAGCTCACTGGGCGACCTAGGGCCTCTCTCTCTCTCTCTCTCTCTAACCTACCTCACAGGATAAAATGGAAGAAGAGGAGGAGGAGATTGGATTTATACCATCACTACCTGAAGGAGTCTCAGAGCAGCTTACCATCTCCTCTCCCTTCCCCTCCTCACAACAGACATCCTGTGAGGTAGGTGGGGCTGAGAGAGCTCTGACAGAAACTGCTCTTTTTTCAAGAACAGCTCTTATCAGAACTACAGCTTGCCCAAGGTCATCCAGCCAGGTGCAAATGGAGGAGTGGGGAATCAAACCCGGTTCTCTCAGATTACAGTCCGCGCACTTAACCACTACACCAGAGGAGAATTATGTTTGGGTCCCCACAAGTGGCTGTCCTTGAGGATGGGGAAGGGGAACTCAGTTCTCCAAGGCATCTGATCTCTGTAATCTGGAGTTCAGTTGTAATTCTGGCAGATTTCTAGCCCCCAGCTGGAGGTTGGCAACCCTACCCCAGGAGTGATATTTCTCACACTGCTTTGTACTAGGGTTGTGAAATTCCTGGAGAATTTGGGAGTGGGGCCTGGGGAGGGGAGGGACTTCAGTGGGTATAATACCATAGACTCCACCCTCCAAAGCAGCCATTTTCTTTACGGGAATTAATCCATCATCTGGAGATCAGTTGTAAAAGCAAATCTCCAGGTGTCACCAGGAGGGTGGCAACCCTACCTTGTATAGTGTTAGTTTTAGGATTTGAGGGTTACTTGGATAAAGCTCCATCCACGGGCTCCTTTCACCCAAAAAGATCTATATGTGCAAATGGATAGTTCTTCAGCATTGACCTTCCTGGCTGCTCCATTCAAATTAAAAAATGGCACCAATGTAGGGACAGTGGACACTTTGCCAGTTGTGGGGCCCCTGCGAGAGCCCAAGATTACCACCATCGTACCACTCCCGGCCTGAGATTTAACTGCACTGGCCCTGCAGAATGGCACCTGTCATAATATTGAAGGCGGGCCTGTCGGCTTCCCTCCTGCTCAGGCGGAATGGTTGCCCATTTCCAATCTTGTTGCGAAGAAGCATTACTCCGCCGACAGCAGTGAAAGCAGAGTGCCAGATTATTGTCAAACAGCCGACGCACACGGAGAGGCCCGCCGCACGGCTTGGTAACATCAGATATATATGATCGGTTACCATATAATGTTCCAAAGGAGACTCGCCTAGCTTTTTGATGGCGTCGCACCACTAATTTAGATCAAACCATACCGCTCTGAAAAACTGGAGTCTGTCTCTCCTTCCCTCGCGCCTGACAGCTGCGGCTTCCCCTAAATGTTTATTTTACGTTTATATGCCGGCGTGTTGACACTCCATCATGATTCCAGAGACCCAGCCTGCTTAAGAGACGACATCAGACAGCCAACTTTTTATATTAAAAAGGGGGGCCAATTATGCAAATCTCTCCCCCACCTTTGTTTGTTTGTTTTAACGTGAGGAAGATTGATTGCAGTGTGGAATCCTGCACCCTAGACGGGTATATAGAAGCGCATTTCCATCGCTAATGTAGCCCCCCACCACCACCACCACAAAATTGCACAGATTAGTGGGGGCAGGAGGGAATGGTGTGCATACAACGAGTTAGAAAACTGGTACCGCCAACATTAGGAAGTACCTGCATCCCTTCTGCAACCTAAACTTAACTGAAGTATCACTATAGACTGAAACTCTGAGCAAATTGGCTCTGGTATGAAAGGTAAAGCTTGCTATGACCCTTCATTATACCTTTGTAGCCTGGTTTCCTTCTCTGTGGCACACCTCCCAGCTTCTGTCTGGGGTATAAGGGTTCAGGGATCTCCGTTCCCTAGGGTTGCCAGCAATGCTCCCTCTAAGCTGTGGAATCCTGTGAGCACAAATTCTGCTTTGTGAGCTACTGGCTTTAAAGTTGTGAGTGCATGATTTGGCAACCTCATAAATTAGTTTGTTCTGGAGCCATCCTGCCTGAGCGAAGACAAAAATGAGTGAGCCGGAGGCTAAAAAACTGTGAGCCAGCCCACACTAACTCAGCTTAGAGGGAACACTGGTTGCCAACACTGCATTGGGAGATACCTGAAAGATGGGGGTGGAGTCTGAAGAGAGCAGGGTTTGGGGAGGGGAGGACTTAGAAACATAGAATCACAGAGATGGAAGGGACCTCCAGGGCCATCTAGTCCAACCCCCTGCACAATGCAGGAAATTCACAAATATCTTCCCCTCCACACCCGCAGTGACTGCTGTTCCACGCCCAGAAGATGGCAAAAAAACCCTCCAGGATTGCTTCCTAACCCCAAAGTGGCTATCAGTGTAAAAAGGGGGGGCACAAGAACTAAGCACAGAGGCAACCCTCCCCGCCCTCCCTATTGTGATCTGCCTCAGTTCACAGGATCCACATCTGTTTGAAAACCTCCAAAGGAGGAGAGCCCACCACCTCCCGAGGAAGCCTGTTCCACTGAGGAACCACTCTAACTGTCAGAAAGTTCTTCCTAATGTTTAGCTGAAAACTCTTCTGATTTAATTTCAACCTATTGGTTCTGTTCTGACCTTCTGGGGCAAGAGAGAACAACTCTACGCCATCCTCTATAGAACAGCCTTTCAAGTACTTGAAGATGGTGATCGTATCACCTCTCAGTTGTCTCCTCTCCAGGCTAAACATACCCAGTTCCTTAAATCTGATATGATGCCATAGAGTACACCTTACAAAGCAGTCTGCTCCCCCTCCCCCCAGGTGAACTGATTTCTGTTGCCTGAAGATCAGTTGTAATATCGGGAGATCTCCAGGCCTAGGGTTCCCAGGTCCCAGTGGGGGTTCCCCTGCATTTCAGGGCTTTGATTCACCACTGGCCAACTGGTCAGCAGGGGAAGCCACACACCCCAAACAGGAAAGTCGCCGGGTGATGTCCCTGACATGATGACATCACTCTGGAGTGATGTCAGTGCCACCCATGTTGGGGGTGGTGCTCTAGTTTTTGGGCATACTCTGTGGTTCTGAAGACAAAAAAACCCAATAGAGTTCTGCCCCAAAACTAGAGCATCACTCCCCCCGACATTGGCGACACAATGATATCACTTCCGGGTGATGTCATTGTGCTGCACGGACTGCATGAGTTGAGCAGAAGATCCCAGAAAGGACCCAGGAGCCGCCCACTGGATGCCAACCTGGAAGCTGGCAACTGTCTGGCTCAGTATGCATCTTATAGTTTGCCTGCCATAGAGGAAGGAGGAGAAGAAGAGCGGGTGTCAGGGAGCCCTGTCATAGATCTGGCATGTT
>NW_015174369.1:58721-89318 GCF_001447785.1 Gekko japonicus
TGCCATAATCCAAAATGGCAGTCCACCCCTAAACTCTCTGAGTTTAGGCCACAATCCATGGACCTCTGCACATCTGGCCCAGGTTGTATAACCTCTCTATAAACTATCAATCACCTCTGTTTCCTTAGTTTTATAAATGTGTGTGTGGTTGTGTATTGTTTGAATGATATATATCTCCCAGTAAAGAGACACTATATTTTACCGAATCCAATCTCTGTGTCTGTTCAGATACTTACAGCAAAGGTGGGACTTCTGTATACATTGGTGAGAACCCTAATTTGCCTATTGCCAATTAATAGTCATAACTTCCCCTAAACGAATGAATAATCCAAGGCAATTTGGCTAACAGTTTGCTTAAGAAAGCAGTCGGAGAGTGATTCAGCAAGAACACAACTTTATTCTTCAACTCGAACACAACTCCAACACGGATCAACATCTGATAGCCAGAACAGCCTTTACATTGCAGCTGTCCTCCTTTTAAACATTCCCGGCTAATGTAGCCACACCCACTGTACAAATACCAACCAATAAGGTTGTTCGCATAAGGACCAATCACGGATGTTCCCGCTCAGGGAGCTTGCTTGAAAGTGATTGGTTAGGTGCTTCCTGGGCTAGTAACACGATTGGATGGATTTGGATCCTAGCCCAGGATGAAGCTTTACATTACACTTCAATTAGATGTTTCACA
Organism: Gekko japonicus; assembly: GCF_001447785.1. NCBI lineage: Eukaryota > Metazoa > Chordata > Lepidosauria > Squamata > Gekkonidae > Gekko > Gekko japonicus. The sequence continues at coordinate 59,410 of NW_015174369.1, forward strand.
ACATATCATGCATTCAAGGCAGCTTTGAATACACTACAGTTCCTCCCCCCTGAGTAAAAACAATCATGTACACTTGTAATCACTTAGATAGGTTGGTGCTCGGTGCACTCGCTGAGACCTACGTAGCTGTGTAGGCTCAGGACACAGCTCAGCTTGGGGGACTCCACTTGACTCACTTGGAAGTGAGTCAGGTACACTTCTGTCCTCTGTTGCGGGTCCGCAGTGAGGGGTCTGCCCTACCACTGGGACAGTACTGGGCTCGGCAGTACTTACCTCTGGAGGTGTACTCGCACGTTGATGACGGAGATCGAAGTGGTGGAGTGCATGTGCGCAACCTCCAACCACTTTGAGTACGCGTCAACAACGATAAGGAACATGGACCAAGGAAGCCTGGACCAAGGCTTCCCCGCAGATTCCCACTTCTGTGGAGTGGCGGTAGGAGGTTCAGGCCTGGCCTGCTGACACGGCATACAAACCCTGACCCACTCCTCAATGTCGGCGTCTAAGCCGGGCCACCACACATACCCCCGGGCTAATGCCTTCATGTGGACCATGCCGGGATGGCCCTCATGCAGTGATTTCAGCACCTTTTCTTGGAGGTTGAGGGGCACCACCACCCGGTTGCCCCACAAAACACACCCTTTTGACACCGAAAGCTCATTTTGGCGCACCCGAAAAGGTTTGAACTCTGGCTCCACAGTTCCTGCCGGCCACCCCCTCCACACCCAGTTTAAAACTTGGGTGAGTACACTGTCCTTAGCTGTCGCAGCAGCAATGTCCGTGGAGGAGATTGGAGCCTGAGGCAGTTCATCAATGGCTAGCACCGTGCTAGCGGGAGCAGGTCCACGTCCTGGCCAGGTAGAGGGCAGCGACTGAGGGCGTCCACATGTCCAATTGCCTTGCCCGCCCTGTGCTCAAGGTCATACGCGATGAGGAAGATTGCCCACCACAACATTCGAGGCGACAGTATGTGGGGGATTTGCCGGTCTGGGGCAAAGATCCGCAACAGCGGTTTGTGGTCTGTTACCAGAAGAAATTTCCTTCCAAACAAAAAGTCATGAAATTTCTTGACTGCAGAAACAAGTGCCAGACCCTCGTTATCAATTTGTGCATAGTTTTTTTCTGCAGCAGATAGCGACCTCAAATAAAATGTGATGGGGGCTTCACTGCCGTCTGGCATTAAGTGGCTGAGGACTGCCCCCACCCAAAATGGAGACGCATTTGCCGCCAGCACCAACAGTTTCTGTTCATCATAGTGCGTGAGGACAGCGTTTGATGACAATAGGGCTTTGACTCCCTTGAAAGCCCGCTTGTGTTCCAAGCCCCACCTCCATTTCGCGTCCTTGTGGAGGAGCGCGTGTAAGGGAGCCGCCACCGACGCCTTCTGTGGCAGAAAAGCGTGGTAGAAGTTTAATAGTCCTAGAAAGGACTGGAGCTCTTTTTTGTTAAGGGGTCGTGGGGCATTCTTAATTGTCGCCATCTTGTCCTCTGTGGGGTGGACACCATTTTCGTCTACCCGAAACCCCAAAAACTCCACACTTGGAACTCCCACAAGGCACATAGACTGTTTTACCTTGAGGCCAGCAGTCTTGAAATGCTCTAACAGTGCTCTCACCCATTCCATGAGCTCTTGGTCAGACCCCCCTGCAATCAGCACATCATCAAAATACAGTACCGTGCCTGGCACCCCTCTTAGTAAGCCCTCCATCAATTCCTGAAAGATCCCTGGGGCGACATTTACCCCGAACTGGAGTCTGTTGACCCTGAAGGCCCCTCTGTGGGTAACAATAGTTTGGGCTTCTGCTGCCTCCCTAGTTACTGGCAGCTGCTGGTACGCTTGCGCTAAGTCAGACTTCCCTCCCCCCAGGGATGCCAGAATGTGGCTGATAACGGGTACAGGGTAAGAGTGCTGCTGTAAGGTATGGTTAATAGTGCACTTGTAGTCAGCGCAAATTTTTACCGACCCGTCTGACTTTACTGGCGTCACTATTGGAGTTTCCCATTTGCTAAATGGAACCGGCTCAAGCACCCCCTGCTCGATCAGCTTGTCCAGCTCTGCTTCGATCCGGGGTTTGAGCGAAATGGACACTTTCCGATACTTCAATCGGATGAGGGTCACTGAGGGAATGAGTTCAAACGACACCGGGGGCCTATTGTACCTTCCCAAACCGCCCCCAAACACTTCAGGGAACTCCGCATACAACAATGCCCATTTACTCTCAAAAACATTGTTCACACCGGTAACTGCAATACCCAGGGGTTCGAACCAATCCAGGCCAAGCAAGTTAACCCGGTCCCCCTCAGCAACCAACAGAGATAATGTGGCACATTTCCCCTTAAATTCAACATTGAAGGTATCCCTCCCCGCCAGAGGGATACGTTTTCCCTGAAAATCTGATACTCGGGTGTCCGCCAACTTCAATCGCTGCCGACTCCGGGTTGGAAATAGCCGCTGCCATGTCTTTGAGGAGATGACTGTCACCGATGAACCTGAGTTGACTTCCATGCTGCACGGAATGCCGTCTAGGTGGACGGTGACGTGGATCTTTCCATGACAGCTGGTACGAAGGACGGTTGAAGCAGATGACAGGCTTGTTGTCATCTGACAGCTGGCTTCTCTGATGGCTGCTTGTGAGCGTTGGTTCCTTGGTGGGGATGTCGGAGCTTACTTCTTTGGCGATCTGCAGACTCGTGCCAGATGGCCCCGCCTCCCACACGCTCGACACATGATGTCTTTTGACAAACAGCGCTCATGAGGATGATTCCCGCCGCAACCGGCGCATGTTGGGCTGGCTGCAGGCTTCACTCGGGTCCGCTTGTCAGCTCCCGCTTTGACTTCATACACGTCCTCGTCAGCGTCACCGCCCTTGTTGCCGTAAGCCTGGTGGTGGACATGCTGCTCTGTTGATGCCAACCACTGGCGTACCTCTCTGGTTGACTTGTCGGCTGCCTCTGCGGCGACGGCCTCAGAGTAGGCGACAGCCCAAGTCAGGGTGGTGGGGGCGAACAACCACTGTTGCAACCATTTGTCCCTCATCCCACACACCAGTCGGTCTCAGAGGGCCTCTTCGATGTTCACAAAGTTGCAGGGCCTCGCAGCCTTGCGCAACGCCGCTACGTACTCGGCCACCAACTCGTTAACTGCCTGACTTCTTTTATAGAAGGCATGCTGACAGGTGATTTCTGACGGCTGCGAAGAGAAGTGCGCTTTCAACTTCTCTGTCAGATCCTTGAACGGGACCGTTTTGATGTCTGCTGGTGCTACCAGTGACCGGGCAACGTCGAAAACGCTCTTGCCGCAAGAGCTCAGGAGAGTTGCCTGTTTCTTCTCTTCGGTCGCAATGTTGTTCGCCTCAAGGTGAAACTCGAACCTCGTCAGGTAAGCGTCCCAGTCCTCGGTGGTGAGTTTGAATGCCTCGAACTCCAGATCTGGCAGTGCCTTCTGCTGATCAGTCATGGCGCGATGCTCGCTGTTGTCTGTCGTGGGATTGTTTAGCGGGGCTGCCTACCCGCACTAATATCCCATCCACATCACCAATTGTTAAGTTGCTCACTTAACAAAGCAGTCGGAGAGTGATTCAGTAAGAACACAACTTTATTCTTCAACTCGAACACAACTCCAACACGGATCAACATCTGATAGCCAGAACAGCCTTTACATTGCAGCTGTCCTCCTTTTAAACATTCCCGGCTAATGTAGCCACACCCACTGTACAAATACCAACCAATAAGGTTGTTCACATAATTACGGATGTTCCCGCTCAGGGAGCTTGCTTGAAAGTGATTGGGTAGGTGCTTCCTGGGCTAGTAACATGATTGGATGGATTTGGATCCTAGCCCAGGATGAAGCTTTACATTACACTTCAATTAGATGTTTCACAACATATCATGCATTCAAGGCAGCTTTGAATACACTACAGATGGCCATTCCTGACACAATCTGTACACGTGTTCTTTAATACTGGAAACACTAATAAACAGTTATCTTCTTCTGACGCCCTGTGTGGTTTGACCTGATTGAGGAGCCTGAAAGGGGTGTGAAAACCAAATGCTTTCGTTTCCTAAATGCTTTTCTCACTGTTCTGTCCAGTGCAGCTGCACTAAGCTAACGCTTTCTAGGTATGAGACAACGCACTACCACTGAGAAGAGCTTAAATCATCTTTATTTAACTTCACACGCATTCAGAAGATCATTTACTCACAATCAAGCTGATAGCTGGGTGGAAAGTTACATCTTGTGATCTAGGTCAGTTCTATAGCCATGGTGAGAAAAGAGATGGGCTTCCCCTCTCCTTGCAGCAAGGGTTGATGGACAAAGAAATGGAAAAGAACAATAAAACTCCTATCTTTGTGCCTTTGAGCTCAGGAAATTACTCTTAATGAGCCAGTCAGAGGGAAGCTTCTGGGACCCCTAACTGTGAACTACAATTCCCAGGTGCAACTACTCTTAAAGATACACAGCAGTTTTACTAAAGTTAACACTGGCTGGGGCAGCACAAGCAGAGACCTGTCAATGTTTTGCTTTATTTCTGTAAAGAGGTACATGCTTAGTAGGGGGGGGGTAGTTGCCCGTTATTTCTGGCAGGCAAATCCCGTGGGGTGATTGGGTTCTGATCTTTAGTGCCTTTGCTTGAACACAGTATATCTGCAAACCCTGCTGTGGCAACCTCTCTTTTGGGAGGACTGGTTTTCCCTTTAAATGTGCTCTTTGCTTTATTAAACTGGGTAGATTCGGCTGCCACCAGGAATTTAAGGATTTCCAAACCTTCTCTCTGTTTCTCTTACTGGTAGGGTAACACAGGGTCTAGGCTTTTCAGGGATCTATGTGGTCCTGAGGAATGATTGAATTCAATTCTGGGATAACTTAAACAAAAGATGATTTATTGAACTAAGAACAAATTATGAGGTTGGTTATTCTGTAACTGTTTAGGATAAAGGGACTTGTAAATATGTCGTTCACATGTATCACACACAGAGCCTTTTTCCCCTTTACTTTTGTTTATTTGACACTCAGTTCCAACGACACTCAGTTCCAACATTAACAGGGATCACTATTTCCCATAGTTAGCCACACAGGCTAAGGATACATACGACACTCTTTGAGATCTCACACAGAACTCTGAACACTCACTGACTGAACACCCTAACTGAACAGTTCCAACTGACTTTCATAACTAACTTTCATAACTGACTCACATACACAGAGATTCCTTTCAAAAACTCCTCCCACACTGTCTCATCCTCCAATCACGTGGAACAAGGGGAGTTGATTGTTTAAGTGGGTCATGGGAGGGTGTCATTCTATGTCCCCATGTTATACTGATTTCATTCTTTACTTGATCGTAGTGATTTGTACGACTGTCTCAAGCTTTATTGTTCATGGCTTTTGAAAAAGTAATAAAATTATTTTTTTAAAAAAATCCTCAAATCACAGCACACTTGTCTCTCTCAGTCACTCTACTTTGCATTCACTGCACTGCAACCAAACATTTAAAGAGACACACACACTCTTAAAACAAGGAATCGTTACACCTGCGCTTTCACCTTCAGTCCTAACAAAGCTCGTGTTCAGTATGGTATTCTTCAGCATCTCAATAAACTAAACTGTTTTCAAAGTGAGTGGCGCTGAGAACTGATTTAACCAGGATTCTGACAAACCCTACTTCCTGCTTGTATCTGATAAAAGCAGCTTTGATGCTTGAGACCTTATACCCCGAAAATCTGGTTGCTCCTGGACTCGGTGTCAGCAGGCCCCACCAGAAGACCTGGCCTCGGCACCTGTTGACATCATAACCTAGCTCATAATTTTGAACAGACCCCTGGATAAAATCCTGAGTTGGGCCCCCTAAAAAAGGCGGGAAGCATGCATCTCTACTTCTGACAGAAAAACACAACTGTGCCGAAGGAAAGGACAGGAAGAACACTTTGTTCCCATTATGCCCCTCAGCTATTTATGGGTCAATTTTTATTTCAGTGATGATGATGAGATGCGGCATTTTCAAAAGGGTCGAAGCGGGTTACGCACTCTTCTTTTGGTTGGCCCTTGGTGACAACTGCATACTCAAACTGTGGGGACGTGCAGCACCCTCAAATGGTACCCACGGTAGTTATATAAACAGAAGGGAATAAGGGAACAGAAGGGAGGGGGGGAAACACATGAAAGGAAAATCAAATGAGTGCCTGTCAAACAATCAATGCCGAGGAAGTGCCACTTTAAAAGGGGGGGGGAGGGGGACACAATGTAGATATGAATAATTGAATGGAACTCCTGGCTTTCTCGATTGTGGGAGAAGCTCTGCTTTGTCTGACGGTCCCTGGGGCCTATGCGAGTGAAAAACTGTCACTTGATGTTTTTCTGTTTCCATGAGCTGCCTACAGAAGCAGGAACATATTCCTCCCCATCGTTATAAACATACTCCCAAAAATACCCCAAACAGAGGCCTTGTCTCCTTGATGCAACTCAGTTTTGGGTAGCTGAAGGGCCGTGTGGTAATCCTAAGGAACAGTTAACAAAGGAGGAGGACGTGAGATCGGAGGGGGCAGGGGAGATAGATGGTTCCTTGCTCTATATTTTTGCAATGTACCCCCCCTCTCAATATATAAATGGAAGATGTATTCCTTTCATGTTGTAGGTCAGGGGTCCCCAATGTGGTGCCCCTGGGTGCCGGTGCTGTTGACACCTTTCCTGATGCCTGCCAATCGTTTCTAGAATGTGGGTGGGGCAGGTGAGGCTTTTGCCCAGCAGGTTTTCTGACCTGGCCATCTGATTGGCTGTGCAATGCAAAACAAAATTGCTTTGGCAGCAGCTGCCACCACCACGGTGCAGGGATCTTCACTGCTTGGCTGAAGGTAATGCAAAAAAATATTTTCAAGCAGCATGCTGATTTTACAAGGCATCCTTTTAAGCAGAGGTTCCACCTGAAATGTTGAAGAGTTACTATTAGAGTTGTGCATAACCTCATTCCCTGACATTTTATGTTTGGCTCTTCCTCACTGGAGAAGACTCTAATGCTGGGAAAGACTGAAGGTAAAGGAAGGGGACGGCAAAGGATGAGATAGTTAGGCAGTGTTATCAATGCAATGAACATGAAAATTAAGCAACCTCCGGAGGACAACAGAAGACAGGAGGGCCTGGTGTGATGTGGTCCATGGGGTCGCGAAGAGTCGGACTTGACTGCGACTGAACAAAAACTTCCTCCTGTGGCAGCCATTTTGTGACTGGCTTTGCCTGCTATTGAATCCTAGAGCAACATGATACCACTTCCAGGTTCACCCCAGAAATGACATCATGCCTTTGATGTCACACTGATTCTTCCTTTATTTTCTCCCCCCACTGGCCTACCAAGCAGCAGTAGGAGTTTGGACAGGCGATTGCTACACAGGGAAACCTACTAACCCTAACTGGGGATCCTGTAGTGTGCTAGATGTCTTGAAGCATCTATACATCTTGTGGGTGTTCCCAAAAATTCCTTCAAAAATTTTTAACAAGCCATCCTCAAAAAGGACAATATCTGGGCAGCAACTCTCCAGGGAGAAGTTCTAGAAGGTGTACAGGCAGCCCAGATCTTATCTGGAATTGATCCAGGGGAAAGAATTTCTATTTAAAATGTCTTATTTGTGCTTTCCCACAAGCTAAATGATGCCATTTCAATCCACTTCAGCGACCATTTGCAAGTGGATCTTGCCATTTCACCCAGTAAAATCCAGTGGCAACGTGCACTGAAATTGGATTGAAAGTGAGAGTTCCAGTTTATGGCGGCGCACCAAGCAGACTCACCTCCTGGACCTCTCGGGGGGTGAAAGCTGCACATCAGCAGATAGGAGGGGGGCAAGATATCGCTAACCCCCCCCCCGGAGCCTGGCAAAAGGCTCCTAGCCAGGGGACTTCTGAGACATCGCCTCTTCACCAGTGCAATGCTTGGGAATCGAGGTGCTTCTCCATCCCGATGGTGTCCGAATGGAGTAAGTGACGCTGGGGCAAGCGCTGGAGATCGAGCGGCTAAAACAGAGGCTAAACGAGGTCGTATGACCGAATATGAATGTGAGTCGGATTAAAGCGTATTTGAGAATTAAAAAAGAAAGCTCCCCACCCCGCAGACTAGAAAGTAAAGCGAGCGGGAGCAGAAAATAAAGCTAGCGGGGGAAAGGCCCCTCCCATGTGCACAACTTAAAAAGTGAGATGGGGGGGGAGTGGAAGCAAAAGTGATGAAATCTGTTGGGAAAGACTTACCAAGGCACATATGAGCGTTTGAGCGCATATTCAGAGACTTTTTAAATCCTTGCGAAAATAAACAATCTATAAAAATGGCGGGGAAGAGGACGGAGAAAGAGAAACTTCCAAAACCAAAAGTAGTTGAGAGTCCACGACCGGAAGGAACCACCGAGCTGGCCAAAATGTTGGTAGAATCCCTGCGCCCCCTGCTGGATCAGATGAATAATCTCAAGGAACAACTGTCAACAAGGAACCAATGTATCACCACTCAGCAACCGCAATTGAATGACTCTTAAAATCACAGAACAAACAGCTAAGAAGGTGAAAGAAGTTGACATCACTGCTCAAATGGTGAAGAAAAAGGTACAAAAATTGGAAAAGAAGCAAGTTTCTACAGAAGAACAGCTTTTACAATTACAAATGGAGAAGTCAAACTTGGTCCTTCGTTTCCAAGGTGTCCCAGAGACTAAGGGTGAGAATCTGAAGCAAATGATGAGTGAAGCATTGGCCCCAGTGACAGATTTGAAGGTGGAATTTTTGATAAGCAAGATGGATGTGGTCTATAGGTCATATACCGGATATATAAAGAAAAATAATCTGCCTGAGGAAATAGTAATGAGATTCTTGAAGAGGCATGTGAGGGATTCTATCCTGAGAGCAATGGTGGGATCACCTTTGAAAATTGGGGACAACACTATCAGGATTCTGAAAGATATTCCATTTGAAATAAGACAAAGGAAAAAGAAGTTCAAAAATTTAATTCTTTTTCTTCAAACAAATGCCATCGTGTACAGGTGGCTAACTCCAGAGGGCGTAACCTTCCAATTTCAGGAAAAAAAGGAAAAGATTGACTCTGTTTTTAAAGCACGGGAGTTTTTGAGAATTCAGTTGGGAGTGCCAGAGGAGGTGGAAAAAGAGGAAAAGGACAGTAAGTCCAGTGGAGAGGACTGTCTTACTGAGACAGGGGCGGCGGCTCCTAAAAGTCCCTACAAACTGCAGAAAAGACAGGATAAGAAAAAATGAAGGCTGAAGGACTCTGAATTGTGCCTTTGAAAATATTGTTTTTAATAATGAGATACTCGGGGAGGGGGTTACCAACAGTTAAATTTAAGATTTAAAAGATATACTAACATGTCTGACTAAGTTCATAAAATTGTTAGCGTTTTAAGGGGTGGCTTTATATTTAAGCTAATTTGATTATCTCCTCTCTTGGGTTTTTAGTTAGTAGTGGGTATTTTTTCTTTCTCCTTAATTGTAGTTCCCCTCCCTATTTTTTGTTGTATTTTGTAGTCCTTGTATAAAATGCAATAAAAAATCCCCTTCGGGGGGCCAAAAAAGAAAAAGAAAAAAAAGAAATTGGATTGAAAGTGCGTTATTTAGCATGTGTGAAAGCACACAGTGTGAGGGAATAGACCTGATTGACCTACAGTTGAGTTGTCAACTCCCAGAAGGAGCTATTCCATTTCCTTCCACTAGTGTACCACTACCACCACTTTCCTTTTGGGGTCTTCCTTCCAGGAGGGACAGAATCCTAACTCCCCTGCTCAGTTTTGAGGCTGGGCCTCAAGGTCTTCTGCTACCCAGCGCCTGGTTACCACAGAGACCAATGCAACTTTGGGTTTTCCTTGGATGGTTGGACACTTGGACCCTCTTCCCTCCCTTGCAGGGCTCCCATTTTACTGTAGGGTGTCCAACAGCGGCTGGAAGGCTATGTGGTACAGAGAACCACCACCAGCATCAAAGATTCAAATATTTATTTTAAAAGAAAATGTTTATAAGCATGCTTTGGCCCCACACCAGATTAGTGATACAGAAACAAAAGAACATAAGAACATAAGAGAAGAGAAAGAGCAAAAAAATTAGACTCTAAAGCATATTTAATTTTGTATATGTTTATTTTCTTGCTAATGTTTAAACTTACAAATAAAAATGGGGGGAGGGAGAACATAAGAGAAGTCAATGTTGGATCAGGCCAATGGCCCATACCAAGTGCCATCAGGGGGTTCATCAGTGGGACCAGGACACTAGAAGCCCTCCCACTGTTGCCACTCCCCGAAGCACCAAGAATACAGAGCATCACTTGCCCCTGACCAACAGTTCCTATCTATACCTTGTGGCTAATAGCCACTGATGGACCTCTGCTCCATATGTTTATCCAGTTCCATCTTGAAGCCGTCCATGCTTGTAGCCACCAAAGACATTTGGTTATAAATGCATCCTCTTTCCCTCTCCTCTACACAGTTTGGTGTAGTGGTTAAGTGCATGGACTCTAATTTGGGAGAACCAGGTTTGATTCCCCATTCTTCCACTTGCAGCTGCTGGATGACCTTGGGCAAGCCATAGTTCTGTCAGAGCTGTCCTTGAAAGAGCAGTTCTCGAAAGAGTTATCTCAGCCCCACCTCCTTCACAGGGTGTCTGTTGTGGGGAGGGGAAGGGAAAGGAGTTTGTAAGCTGCTCTGAGAGTCCGAATGAAGGGTGGGGTATAAATCCAATCACTTCTTCTTCTTCTTCTTCTTCTTCTTCTTCTTCTTCTTCTTCTTCTTCTTCTTCTTCTTCTTCTTCTTAACATATCCTAACTGATGTTAACAATAGGGTAGGCACCTAGGGTACTGTCACACGTGCAGTTTGTGGTGATATAGTAGTGTTGCCTGAGTGGAATAAATGACATCTGCCTCCGATGGCACAGTCATCGGCAGCCCAGGCTGTTCCGCAATGGAAGCGGAATAAACAGATACCGGGGGAAAGTCCAGTATTAATGGATTATTCACAGTTCCCTCCAGGTTTTCTGACATCTGAACACTTCTGCAGCAAAAGGAACCTGGAAGGGACATCTGAACTTGCAGATCCGTTTCCACCACTCAGAGGGGGGTTAGTTGTTGCCAATATGTGCATGTGCGAATGAGCACATACACACATCCATCCGCCTGGATTTAAATAAAACCCACCCTTACAGCTCGTCCCGTGGCTGAAGTGCTACACTAATGTGGATGCTCCCCCCATGGGACGGCTGCATGGGTAACCCACCACAAGGTGTGAGGTCTGAATGAAATGCTCTGCTACACTTTACACCGGTACAATTTGAGGCACCACCATACCGTGCCAAGCCTCCAGTGTGACCGCAGCCCTATTCATAGTAAATTACAATTTCTCTAAACCTCTTCCATTACCTTCCGGCTCACAGTTTGGTGCAGTGGTTAAGTGTGTGGACTCTAATCTGGGAGAACCGGGTATGATTCCCCACTCCTCCACTTACAGCTGGTGGATGACCTTGGGCAAGCCATAGTTCTGTCAGAGCTGTTCTCTCAAGGACAGTTCTCTCAGAGCTCTCTAAGCCCTGCCTACCTCACAATGTGTCTTTTGTGGGGAGGGGAAGGGAAAGGAGTTTGTAAGCTGCTCTGTGAGTTCGAGTGAAGGGTGGGGTATAAATCCAATCTCCTCCTCCTCCTCTTCTTCTACCTCTCCTTCCTCTCCTTCTTCTTTCCCCTACACCACTGACAAGATCTTCTTCCTCATCCTCTGAAGACTTGAGTTCTGCAAGATACATCCTCGCTTTCCAGAACACCCTTCTGGTTTATATGCCTTCTTGCCTCCTCCAGTTATCATTACTCAAAGTTTTATTTGCTTCCTTAAATATCTGGTTTTGAATATGTCAAGAACAGGCACTCTTTTTCCTTGAGTCTGCAAAGAATATTGATATTTTTAATGGGGGACATAACAGATTTGTAAACTGAAGGATACAAAACGGAATGTGCCACAATGGCTTGGTCTTGCCAGCAATATGTCTCGCTGCTTGGTCTAAACAAATAATGTACAGGAGAGAGAAGGATAGTTTGTATCAATGAATGAGTTTTCAGCTGTATTTCGGAGACAAGCAGCCCTGCCGGAGCTTGCATGAATCAAAACTATGGGACAATTGCTCGTGGCTGTATTTTCTTATTTTTATCTCGCTGCTAACAACAATCCATCTGCTTTGGCCATAATCACTCTCAGTTCAACTTGAACAAATAGACATTTTGTTTTCAGTTGAGGCTGCTTTCATGCACAGTGAATAATGCACTTTCAATGCACTTTAGTGATCATTTGCAGCTGGATTTTTTCCAGTGCGAAAAGGAAAATCCACTTGCAAATGGTCACTAGAGTTTCTTGACAGTGCATTATGCAACATGTGTGGAAGCTAAGTTTGGTATAGTGGTTAAGTACGGGGACTCTAATCTGGGAGAACCGGGTTTGATTCCCCCCTCCTCCACTTGCAGCTGCTGGATGACCTTGGGCAAGCCATAGTTCTGTCAGCAGTGTTCTTGAAAAAGGGTAGTTTCTGTCAGCGCTCTCTCAACCCCACCTACCTCATAGGGTGTCTGTTGTGGGGAGGGGAAGGGAAAAGAGTTTGTAAGCTGCTCTAAGACTCTGAGGGAAGGTCGGGGTATAAATCCAATCTCCTCCTCCTCAGAAGAATGCAGGAGCAATGTGAAAGGTGTCTTCCTTATGGAACCCCACTATGAGCACGAGTGTCAAAGGTCAACATCACAGCATTCATTGGTGAGTTCAGCAGTATATCAGTTGCTAGGGGCGATGAGCCACCTAGGTCAAGGCTACATCCTCTATGTCAGGGCCCCCCAATTTATTTGAGCCAGAGGACACCTTTGGAATTCTGACACAGTGTGGTGGGTGCAGTCACAAAATGGCTACCACAAGAGGTGGAGACAACCCCAAAATGGCCACTGTGACTTGCCTTCAGTCATACTGTGAAGATCCTTGGGTTGTGGTGGCAGCTGCTACCAAGGGAACGTCTCTTAGAAATCTGCACAGCCTTTCCTATAGGAAATGCTGAAGAGTCTGGGACTTTTCAGTTTAGAAAAGAGACAACTAAGGAGGGGGCATAATAGAAGTTTGTAAAGTTAAGCATGGGATGGACAGACTCGACAACTCTAGAATTTGGGGACATCCAATGAAGCTGATGAGCCAGTTTGGTATAGTGGTTAGGAGCACAAACTCTAATCTGGGAGAACCGGGTTTGATTCCCCACTCCTTCACATGCACCTGCTGGTGTGATCTTGGGTCAGTCACAAGTTCTCTCAAAGCTGTTCTTGAAAGAACATCGGGTAGTGAAGGGCGGGGTATAAATCCAATCTGATGGGCAGTAGGTTCAGGATGGACAAAAGGAAATTCTTCTTTACACAGAGGTGGGATTAAGAAGTGGGATTCGCTGGCAGAGGATATAATGATGACCACAGGCTTTAAAAAGGGATTAGATAGACTCATGGAGGATAAGTCTATCAACAGCTACCAGCCGTGGAGACTCAGGAGAACCTCCACATTCAGAGACGCTAGTCCTCTGAATCCCAGAGCCCAGAGGCAACCTAAGGGGAAGGCCTCGGCCTCTATGCCCTGTTGTTGGCCCTCCAGAGGAACTGGATGGCCACTGTGTGAGACAGGATGCTGGACTAGAGGGACCACTGGTCTGATCCAGCAGGGCTCTTCTGATGTTCTGATGTTCTGATGTCCCAGGTTAAATTCCCAGCACCTCCAGTTTAAAGGACCAGGCAGTAGGTGATGTGAAAGACTACTGCTAGTCTGAGCAGACGATATTTGATGGACCAAGAATCCAGTATAAGGTAGCTTCAGGTGTGACATGCGAGATACAATTTTTTGCAGGAAAACCAATGCAACACAAACCCTTTTTAGCAGGCAGTTGAGTCATTTGGTGCCCAACTGAACAGACCACATTATCATCTCATTTTGATTATCACTATCAAACACAGTAAGACTGACCGGTGTACACATTTGCTGCAACATTCACAGTATCTGTGAGACCCAGGTTCAGATTCCCACTCATATCGTGGAAGCTGGCTGGGTGACCTTGGGCCAGTCACATGATCTCAGCCTAACCTACCTCACAGGGTTGTTGTAAGGGTAAATTGGAGGAGAGGAAAACAATGTAAGTTGGTTTGGGTTCCCATTGGAGAGAAAGGTGGGTTATAAATTAAATAAATAAATAAAACAATACTGTTAAAATGGCAAAAAAAATACTGGGAACATGGATAATGAATACCAGTAAAACAGCTGTCGCAACCATAACGTACGAAAATAAGAAAACAAGGGCATATTGGTGTAAAAGGTAAAGGTTCCCTTGCTCGAAAGCCAGTCGAATCCGACTCTAGGGTTGCGGTGCTCATCTCCGTTTCAAAGCCGAAGAGCCAGCGCTGTCTGAAGACGTTTCCGTGGTCATGTGGCCGGCATGACTAAACACCAAGGTGCACGGAACGCTGTTACCTTCCCACTGAAGTGGTACCTATTTATCTACTTGCAATTTCTTGCTTTCGAACTGCTAGGTTGGCAGGAGCTGGAACTAGAGACGGGAGCTCACCCTGTCTTGCGGCACCCGGGTCTTGAACTGCTGAACTACTGACCTTCCACAGCCTGCAGTTCAGCGTCTTAACCACTTGAGCCACCCAGGCAATGGAATAAATGGCTTTTATGCTCCTTCAACCATCACACAAGAGTTTCCAAGAAAGTGGCCTTATAGGCAGCAGTGTGCATTGACTCTGTGAATACAATGCGAGTTATCAAGACCGAGACCGGAACAGCTGAAACATCGCGAGCTGAGTTGCAAATGAGTTGCTGACGGATAATTATTCACAGAAATTAAGGGGTCAAGTAATTGTTAATAATGAATGGATCCCAGAAAGTCACCATCTGTTGGCAAACAATCCACAGGCAGATAAAAGGGAGCCCGACTCATGGAATGCATTATAATTCACACCAGATTATTTCCCCGCTCGGTTAATTAGCTTCCTGTTATTAAGAGATACATATTTTCCACCCCACACCTCTTCCACTTGCAAGTCCCTTGACATTTCTGGCTTGCCCAATTAACAGTTAAGAACCTAGGCCTAGACAGGAGAGAGCACCTGAGTTAACCTTTCCCGTAAGGCCAGAACACAATGACTTGTCAATGGCCCCTGCACAATACAGACCAGATTTACTCCTTTATCTGGTCGCACCAGTTCCCAATTCCAAGCTCACTGCCCATTGCAACCAGCCACAGACACCGCCTACCTTGCCCAGTTTAAATTACACCTGTGTAATAAATCTTTCTGATTTGAATACTTGCCAGAATAGAATACCGAGTCAGGGAAGAGATTTATTCCTCACTGAATTCCATGCCAAGGGGGTCTATTTCGATTCGCCTGCTCGTAAATCCTGTCCAAAGGCACTGAAAGGCAAGGCAGCGTGATTATTTTGATTTGGTGCCATTTGCTTGGTACAAAACACTGTTATTTGCCTTCTCCAGCTCCTTGTGGTTGTCAAGCTGTGGACCATATTTGCGCATTTTATAGGTACGTCAGTGCCGTCGATTCACAGCTGACTTATGGGGACCCCAGCAAGGGGCTTTCGAGGCAAGTGAGAAGCAGAGGAGGTTGGCCATTGCCTTCCTCTGCAGAGCCTGCCCACCCAAGTACCAACCCTGCTTAGCTTCCGAGATCTGATGAGATCAGGCTATACCAAGCCTCCATGATCCATACTAGTTTGGACACCCTGTCTTGAAGGACTATACCATTACCACTAGTGGTCCTCTGTAGCCACTGGATACACAATAGATATGTACCTAAGTGCTGACAAGTTGCATCTGGCATATGGTGACCCCAGCAAAAGGCTTTTCAAAGCAGACGAGAAGCAGAGGAGGTGTGCCGCTGCCTTCCTCTGCAGAGCCTGCCTTGGTGGTCACCCATCCAAGTATCAACCCAGCTTCGCTTCTGAGATCTTACAAGATTGGACTATACCACACTGCCTTTCCTACTTGCATACTTTAGAATTAAAAAAAAAAGATTGCTGCAGTCTTGAGGAGATGATGACCTTGACAGACAGCTAGAACATTGGTAACATTTGGAATGGGGCAAGTGATGCTCTGTATTCTTGATGCTTGGGGGGGCAACAGTGGGAGGGCTTCTAGTGTCCTGGTCCCACTGCTGGACCTCCCGGTGGCACCTGGTATTTTTGGACACTCTGTGACAGAGTGTTGGACTGGATGGGCCATTGGCCTGATCCAACATTGGCTTCTCTTATGTTCTTACGATTGAGCCACCCTAAACCATGAGGAAAGTTGGGATATATAAACACTTTAAATAAAATACTAATAAATAATTGCTGTCTAATCTTTTCTTTTAAAAAAGGACATTTCTTTATTCACTTATAGTATATACTAAATAAACTGTAAAATGAATCAACTAGCTACGATAAGTCAAGAGCCATCAAGGGGTAGTGGATAGTGTTGGACTAGGTTCCTGGGAGACCCGGATTCGATTCCCCATTTCTCCCATGGAAGCTTTCTAGGTGACCTTGGGCCCATCACAAATTCTCTCCCTAACCTACCTTATTGGGTTGTTGTGAGAGAACAGAGAAGGAGAGAATGCTGCGCAACGCAACTTTGAGTCCCAGTTTGGGAGAAAGCAGGATATAAATTGTTGTTGTTGTTCAGTCGTACAGTTGAGTAAGACTCTTCGCGACCCCATGGAACACATGATGCCAGGCCCGCCTGTCTTCCGTCGTTCTCCAGAGTTTGCTTCTTGGTGCTTGGACTGCATTGATGACACTGTCTGTCTCATCCTTTGCCATCCCCTTCTTCTTTGACCTTCAATCTTTCCCAGCATCAGGGTCTTCTCCAGTGAGTGCTCCTTTTTCATTTGGTGGCCAAAGTATCTGAGCTTCAGCTTCAGTATCTGGCCTTCCAGGGAACAGTCAGGGTTGATTTCTTTTAGGATTGACTGATTTGATCTCCTTGCAGTCCAAGGGACTCTCAAGAGTCTTCTCCAGCAGCATAATTCCAAAGCATCTATTCTTTCGCGCTCAGCCTTCCTTATAGTCCAACTCTCGCAGCCATACATAAAATATAAATATATAAATGCAAAGGCATCCCATTCACATTTTCTTGGAACTAAGCCTCACTAGAACATGGTTGGACTTAATTTGGAGCAAACATGAGAACCAGTGCGGTGCAGCAGTTATCGGACTACTATCTAGGAGACCCAGTTTTGGATCCCCACTCGTGCCATGGAAGATGGCTGGCTGGCTGACCTTGAGAAAGTCATAGAGAGTCCCCTTAACCTACCTCACAGGGCTGTAGTGAGGATAAAATGGAGGACAGGAGAATGATGTAATCTGCCATGAGTCCCCATTGGGTACAAAGGTGGATACAAATGATGTAAATAGATTTGGCTGTATGAGCATGAAAAGATGAGGGAAATTAAGTTTGCTGTTTTAAAAAAAAATAAGAGAAAGAGAGATCTGGATTTAATACAAAAATATTTGTCAACCCATATTGGCTCTGGGGAGTTAATGTAATTGGAAGTGTTCTACATGCCTAAATATCCTAACCTACATTCCCCTTGTCCCTCTCTGTTACTAAACCAATTTTCCCATCCACCTTCTCCCAGAGCCGTATCTCTGACGGCTCATTTAAGATTCCGCCATTGTGGCAGAAGAGTGTCATGCGCATTAATTTAGCCTCCTCATGAGGGACAGAATACGATGAAGGCAAAATCCCAAGCATGTCCCCTTGCATCTGGTTCATTTCACATGGTTTTAGCTGAGTTGTGCCTGCCTGCTGCTAAGTCTTGCCTCAGGAGGACTTCAGTGTTTGCCTCGGTTGTGTGTGGGAACTGCGCATCTCTTGAGTTGATTTTAAAACCATTGGTTTTAATGGATATATATGTACCCAGCCTGCCTTTCACTTCAAGGCGGTTTACAATCCGATGCACAGTACAGAATTACCTCAGAGCATAGGAATTACAATCCCATCAAGGAGAAAACGAGCCCATGACACATAATACTAACTGACAACCTAATGTCGCCAGATCCATTTTTGAAGACAGCCTGGAGAAAGAGTCTTGAGTTGTAGACTATTTGTAGAACTGGCGGATAGGGCCCCCTCTAAGGCAGTTGTTCCAGAAGGACATTCTCAGGGTAGGGGACTTATGCAAGGGGTCTGAAATTTGAGGACCCCAAAACGATTCTGAAACTGGTGTACCGCTGAAGCGGTAGCACTCAGTTACAGCTCAGAAACAGGGGGATTCCAGATTTTAAAAGCCAGTATGTATGACAGGATAGGGGAACAAAACATGTATTTATTTTATTATTATTTATTATATTACATTTATGAATCGCCAAATCCATACTACTGTAGGGCTCTGGGTGATATACGACATAGTAAAAATATTGAAACTATAAAATAAATACAAACAGTATTAGCATTAGTATATTAATTTAAAAAATCAAATGGCGAACATGACAGTTTTCTCTCATTTCTGGCCTGTGATCGCCTTGCGGGCATTGGGGGGGTGGGGAGGAAGACAGACAGTCTGAGGAAAAAGGAGAGTGAGGGGAGGGTATGTATTGTCAGGTTGCCAGCTCTGGGTTGGAAAACTCCTGGAGATTTGGGGGTGGAGGTTGGGGAGAGTGTCAGCTTCATCAGGAACCACTCAGAAGCACTAAATCCTTTCGCAGGCTTTATTGAGAAAAATGTTTTAGTGGGTAACTGTCTCCTGTGGCTTTATTGAGAAAACTGTTTTAGTGGCTATGCAGTTGAACTTTTTGACAGAACTAAAGAATAATGCAAACTAGGGAATTACAAGAACTTTGGTTCAGCCTCCATTCATGCCTCATGATTACATGGAGCGTAGACAGGTCAGCATAGGTTAACATAAGATAATTAGGATGGTGAGAATGTTATCATTTGAACCACTCTGCAAGGCCATGAGAATGAGAAACGGCAAAGAGATTCACTAGCCTAACCATGGTTACAGGCATATTGACCCAGGCTAAGGTCCGAACCTGACAGAGGACAAAGTTCGGGGAGGGACCTCAGCCGGGTATAATTCTTTACTCTCCAAAGCAGACATTTTCTCCAGGGGGATCTGATCTCTGTAGCCTGAAGGCCAATCACAATTCCAGCAGACTGCCAGGTTCCACCAGGTGGTTGGCAACCCTTGAGGTTCAAACTTTGCCAGACATGACTGTGGTCTTGGTCCTGACCTAGATGGCCAAGGTTACTCAGATCTTGGAAACTAAGCAGAGTCAGCCTTGGTTAGTATGTGGAGGGGACACCACCAAGGACAGGGGTGGCCAAACTGCAGCTCAGGAGCCACATGTGGCTCTTTCGCACAGTCTAATTTTAATGTTAATAAAAAGCAAATTTGCATATTTTTTCAATAAAAATGTGTTTGTGATGTTTCTTCATGTCTTTCGGCTCTCAGACATCTGACGTTTATTCTGTGTGGCTGTTACGTTAAGCAAGTTTGGCCGCCCCTGGCCAAAGAAGTCCAGGGTTGCTCCACAGAGTCAGGTCATGGGAAGCCACCTCTGGACATCTCTTGCCTTGAAGGCCCCACGGGATCTCCATCATAACTCAGTTGCGACTTGACAGCACTTTCCACTATCACAGTGGTCTTCACTGAAGTAGGGTTCCCAGGTTCCTCCTGGCCACCAGCGGGGGATGGGAGGTAGGCTTGCCAGATCCAGGTTGGGAAATTCCTGGAGATTTGGGGATGGAGCCCTGGGAGGACAAGGACCTCAGTGGGGTACAATGCCATAGAGTCCACTCTCCAAAGCATCCATTTTCTCCAGGGGAAATGATCTCTGAAGTCTGGAGATGAACTGTAATTCCGGGGGATCCCACCTGGAGGCTGGCATCAGACTGAAGTGAGGGTCCTGTGTGGCCACTTATTCCCACTTTGCCAAAGCTGAGAAGATCAGTTCACTGTCGATCATGACTTCTTTGGCACTGAGATTCTTTAACTGGAGATCCTAAGGACCAAATGTGGAACCTACCACATCCAAAGCTATCTTCTATAGCAGGCGTCCCCAACCTTTTGGAGTCTGTGGGGACCTTTGGAATTGTGGATATAGCCACAAAATGGCTGCCGTGGGAGGCAGAGTCAGACACAAAATAGCTGCCACAGGAGACAGTTACCCACAAAATGGCTGCCACAAGTAGGGTTGTCAGGTCTCCATGGCCACCGGCAGGGGATGGGGGGTAAGGTTGCCAGATCCAGGTTGGGAAACCCCTGGAGATTTGGGGATGGAGCCTGGGGAGGACAGGGACCTTGGTGGTTCCTCCCTCCAAAGCATCCATTTTCTCCAGGTAAACTGATCTATGTAGCCTGGAGAGAAGCTGTACTTCCAGGGGATCCCCAGGTCCCACCTGGAGGATGGCATCCCTAGTCATGGGAGACAGAGCCAGCCACAAAATGGCTGCCACAGCTTACCTTCAGTCACACCATAAAGATCCTAGTGCTGTGGTGGCTGCTGCTACAAAAGCAAAATTTAAAAGTCTGCACAGCCAATCAAATCTTCAGTAGCCAATCAAAAAGCCTTGCTGGGCAAAAGCCTCAGTTGGCCCTGCCTACTTGCAAAAAACATTGGCAGGTGCCAAGAAAGGTGCCATCTAGTGCCCATGGGGACCCCTGTTCTATGGAGTCAGCTGGTTAATCTACCAAGATCAAGACTGACACTAGCACAGGGTCTCTAGGGTTACAGGCAGAGGAGGAGGAAGAAGGGACTGGATTTATACCCTGCCCTTCACTCGGAGTCTCAGAGCGGTTTGCAATCTCCTTTCCCTTCCCCTCCCCACAACAGACACCCTGTGAGGTAGGTGGGGCTGAGAGAGCTCTGAGATAACTGCACTTGAGAATACAGCTCTGAGAGAACTTGTGACTGACCCAGCTGCCTGCATGTGGAGGAGTGGGACATCACAGCCTGTTCTCCCAGATTAGAGTCTGCGCTCCTAACCATTCCACCAAATTGGCTCTCAGAGGTCTTTCCTACTACCTGAAACTGATTATTGAAACTAGGATCTGCTGCATCTACTTAGCAGCACTTTCTTGGTTCGGAGAGTTTCCAAAGGCATTCTATAGCCAGGGAAAATGGGAGGCTAGGTAGCTTGTCAGCCCAAGCCAGAAAAACAATTCTTGGCCTCGGTCACATGGGCCAGATAATGGGGGGGGGGAGGCATGGCTGTTCGCCCTGGAGCAAAATAAAGCACGACAGCCCAATCACACGGTCCCAAGTCTCCGTGCTTAGGCTGTTAGCTGGCGATCACATGGCGATACTGCAGCGTGGCAAAGAAGCAGCACGGCACAATCACACAAGCGTTTCGCATTTGTGTGCATGCGCAGTTCCATGGAGCAGCACTGCTTTCAATTTCGTGTTTGTGCGCATGCGCTTATAAAAACATACGGTTTGCGATGGGACGTGGATGGGCGCCAGATGCCATGCTCCCGCAATCAGACGCCCGCCTGTGCTGCGCGTTTTCGAGATACTACAGCACTTTCCTTGGTACTTTTTAACTCTGCATCTTTGGCAGGACACCACGGGTTGGCAACAGGTCCGCTATGCTTCCTAGATATTGCAGTGTGATCGCGCCCCAAAAATCTGCCCAACATTCATGCCTTTTGTGCGGCAAAATCTCCGTGTGACCAGGGCCCTTATTTATTTAATTTCTTTCATTTATTGCCTTTACAACTTGCTTTTCTCCCCAGTGGGGACCAAAAGTGTCTTACATCATTCTCTTCTTCTCCATTTTATTCTCACAACAACCCTGATAGGTAGGCTAGACTAAGAGGGTGTGACTGGCCCAAGGTCACCCAGCCGGCTTCCCCGGCAGAGCAGGATCTGAACCTGGATCTCCCAGATCCTACTCCAGCGCTTTAACCAATGCACCACTCTGGCTTGCCATGTTATAAAGCTCCAAAATACTTTTCCAGCATCACAAATTAAAGCTGACTTACATCAGAGTGTTTTAACTCTTTTCGGTATGTTGGAAGGATCTTGGAGAATATTCAGAAACGTGCCAAATGTCTGTATTTGGGAACATGTTTATGCATCTGCTCTCTTTTTTTCCAAGTTAGCTCTTGCAAAGCTAAATCCAGATCAATATTAATAACAGCCTCCCTTATCAAATATGACAGCCCCAGGACTCTGTGCAAGAAAGAACAGAGCGTATTGTTCAACGGCGAACTTTATGAATTAGAAATGCAGCAAAAAGGAATGGAAAGTTTGCCGAGAGAGAAGGGAGAGCAAATCTGGGCTTTGTCCTCGAAGACAAAACAAATTCAATTTTTCATGCTAATTTGTTAGTGGCTGTTTATTTATTTTTTAGCGCCTCAGAGTCCCAGAATGCCAGCCGCAGCTTTCTAATGGAAGAAAAAAAATATTCAAATCGTTTTGTAAATGGAATGCTCTTCACTGTCACTGTCAACAGACATTGGGAAGATGCATCAGCTTGAAGAAACTGAGCCGGGCATTTTAAGGTGAACTTTGCACTTTTGGAGGATGTGTTTATAAGAAGCAATCGGTGGCAGCAGAAGTTCAGCTCTTGGCCTTAAGCTGGGAGCAGCCTGTAATGTGCCAGGGTGGGGGATGAGGGGATAGCATGACTCTGGGCAATTGTGGCCAACATTGGCTCCCAGCCAGATTTCTCCCCCATTGGCCAGCTGCACGGCTAGGGGAAGGGGGCCAGTAGATCTGAAGGCTGCAGGCTCCAATTCAGTCCACAGCCTTCAGAACGTCCCCAGTTCATTCCCCACCATCTCCTGTTAAAAGGACCAGGCAGTAGGTGATGTGGAAGAGCCATTAGATCAGTGGCGGAACATCCAAAATGCAAAGGTTCAGTCCCCAGCATCTCCAGTTAAAAGGATCAGGCAATAGGTGTTGTAAAAGACCTCTGCCTGAAACCCTGGAGAGCTGCTGCCAGTCAGAATAGACAATACTGACCTTGATGGACCAATGGCCTGATTCTAGGTTTGCTAGATTGATGTACATGGCCAGCGGGGGACAGGGGGACGACTCTTGACATTCTTCCGGGAGACATCCTTCCGGGAGACCGGAAGTGATGTTGCGCATTTTTGGGCCTACTTCTGGTTTCAGGCCTACTTCCTGTCAGGGGTGACACTGGTTTTTGGGCAAAACTCTGGTACATTCCGCCTCAAACCATTGAGTTTTGCCCAAAAATGGAGCATCAACCCCTCCCCCCAACTGGAAGTAGGTCCGAAACTGGCAGTAGGCCCAAAACCGGCAGTAGGCCCAAAAAGGTCACTTGGGGGCTAGATTTCCTCCCGCTGGCCAATTGCCCAGGGGAGGGCAACAGCCTGCGAAAGCAGGATTTCCCCCACCCTCACCAGGGGGCTGGCAACCTTATCTCTTACCGCCAGTTTGGTGTAGTGTAGTGGTTAAGTGTGTAGTGGTTTGGTGTAGTGGTTAAGTGTGCAGACTCTAATCTGGGATAACCGGGTTTGCACCTGGCTGGATGACCTTGAGCTGTTCTTGAAAAAAGAGCCATTTCTGTCAGAGCTCTCTCAGCCCCACGTACCTCACAAGTGTCTGTTATGTGAAGGGGAAGGGGAAGGAGTTTGTAAGCCACTCTGAGACTCCTTCGGGTAGTGAAGGGCGGGGTATAAAACCAATTTCCTCCTCCTCCTCCTCCTCTTCTTATTCTTCTTTCCCCACTGCTCCATATGCAGCTGCTAGCTTGACCTTAGGTTAGTCACAAGTTCTCTCAGAGGTGTTCTCTCAAGGGCAGTCCTCAAAAGAGCTCTCTCAGCCCCACTTACCTCACAGGGTGTCTGTTGTGGGGAGGGGAAGGGAAAGGAGTTTGTAAGCTGCTCTGAGACTCCCTTGGGTAGTGAAGGGCGGGGTATAAATCCAATCTCCTCCTCCTCCTCCTCCCCTTCTTCTTCTTCTTCTTCTTCTTCTTCTTCTTCTTCTTCTTCTTCTTCTTCTTCTTCTTCTTCTTCTTCTTCCCTGATTCGGTATAAGGTAGCTTCATGTGTTCGTGTGTTTTCATGTTTGAAAGGAAGGGACTGCAGGTGGACTGGCTGTAATGTATTGAAAGTATTACATGAATCACCTAATTCACCTACTGGGGTTAGACTGGTTCGAGCCTTTGGGCATTGGTATTTTTGGTGTTAACAAAATGTCTGAAAATAAATGGGATATGCTGTATGACAAATTCCCTGAGGTGTTTGGGAACGGGTGGGGAGGTACAACGGGCCCCCAATTGCATTTGAACTAGATCCGACAGTAACCCCAATAAGGATAAAATATCGGAAGGTGCCTATATCCATAAAACCTCGAGTAGAAAAAGAGCTAGACAAGCTCATTGAGCAAGGGGTGTTGGAACCTGTGCCTTACAGCAAGTGGGAAACCCCCATCGTAACTCCAGTCAAACCAGACAGGTCCGTGCGAATATGTGCGGATTATAAATGTACCTTGAACAAAGCCCTACAACAGCATTCGTATCCGGTTCCAGTAATTAGCCACATTCTGGCTTCCCTGGGAGGGGGGAAGGTGTTTGCTAAGCTTGACTTGGCTCAAGCTTACCAGCAGCTGACTGTCACACCAGAAGCTGCAGAAGCACAAACTATCGTGACTCACAGAGGGGCGTTTAAAGTAAACCATCTTCAATACAATGAAATCAATCATAGAAAATTTCTATAAGAATTTATGCAAGCAAGGGAAGCAAAATACAGAGCATATTAAAGAATACATCCAAGAAAAGGAACAATATAAACTTGAAGAAAAATATAAAAATATTTTAAATGGAAGAATAACAATGCAGGAAATAGTTGAGGCTATTAAAACACAAAAAAAGAAAAAAAAAAACCGGGGGTAGACGGAATACCAGTGGAGATATACCAAGTATTTGAAGATCAAATTGGGCTACAGTTTAAAGACCTCCTTGAATACATTAGATTAAAGGGAAAAGTCCCAAACTCGTGGCAACAGGCAATAATCACATTAATTCATAAACCAGATACGGATAGTAAGGATATTAAAAACTACAGGCCTATATCGTTATTAAATGCAGACTATAAAATCTTTGCCAACATACTAGTAGCTAGGTTAAAAAAAAGTGCTATCTAATATTGTACATCAAGATCAAGCGGGATTCCTCCCCAATAGACAGATTAAAAATAATACCAGAACATTCCTAAACGTAATTGAGTATTATGATGCACACCCTGAGAAAAGGATGGCATTGATGTTTATGGATGCCGAAAAGGCATTCGATAATATCTCATGGGAATTTATAACCCAAAAACTATATAATTGGGAATGCGGGAAAGATTTTGAAATAATGATAAAAGCCATCTATGATAAACAGTTTGCCAAAGTAATTATAAATGGGGAGGTGACGTCAGATATAGAAATACAGAAAGGAACAAGGCAAGGCTGTCCATTATCGCCTTTGCTATTTATTTTTGCCTTAGAAATGCTAAATAATACAATAAGGGGAGACCCAAGAGTCCGAGGCTTGAAAGTAAAAGGGGAAGAATTTAAACTTTTAGCCTACGCAGATGATGTTGTTTTCATAATAGAAGACCCAATTGAAACAGTTCCAAGGGTATTAACATTAATTAATAACTTCGGGGAGGTGGCAGGTTTAAAGATCAACCAAAAGAAGACAAAAATAATGACAAAAAATTGTACACCTAATAAATTGTTAGAAATACAAAAATTAACGGAGATGGAAATAGTGCAAAAAATTAAATATTTAGGAATAATAATCTCGGACAAAAATATTAAACTCATAAAAGACAACTACGATAAATTACTGGAAGAAGTTAAAAAAGATTTAAATCGATGGAAAAATATACAGCTTTCTTTGCTAGGCCGAATATCTAATATCAAAATGAACATCTTGCCCAAAGTCCTTTTCCTTATGCAAAATATACCAGTGTTAAAAAATTCACAGTTTTTCATTGTGCTAGATAAGATCATTAAAGATTTCATTTGGTATCCAAAAAGGCCCAGAATTAAGATGAAAACACTGCAAGATAGAAAGGAAAGAGGGGGATTTGGTCTTCCAGACTGGAAATTATACTACCAGGCAGCAGCGTTGAGTTGGATTAAGTAATGGATCTGTTTTAATAACATTAGGAATCTGAACCTGGAAGGGCACGCCCTAATAATGGAATGGCATGTGTATCTGTGGTACGAAAAGGATAAAGTATATTATAATTTTAAACATCATATAGTGAGAGGAGCTCTAATAAACGTCTGGAAGGACATCAGAGAGAAGTATTATACAAAAACACCTAGATGGGTATCACCACTAGAAGCGTTCATTAAACCATCCCTAGTTAAACCTTCAG
This sequence comes from Gekko japonicus, assembly GCF_001447785.1. NCBI lineage: Eukaryota > Metazoa > Chordata > Lepidosauria > Squamata > Gekkonidae > Gekko > Gekko japonicus. Next base: position 85,768 of record NW_015174369.1, read on the forward strand.
ATAGAGAAAGTTACGATACGCTGTTAGATGGTAATAAGATGAAATCAAGAGAGGTATTAACAGTACTGTATAAGATGGAACTGTCATGGTGGGAAATATTACAGCTGCAGTCTAGATATGCCAAAGATGAGAAGAGAGGGTTTGAGAATGGCAAATCGCAGCTAGATAAAATATGGGCTTCGAGTAGCGATAAAATGATACAGAAGATAAAGAATTTTTTGTTAGAAGAACGAGCAAATGAAGTAGCTACTAATAACACACAGCTTCCATGGGAACAGGATGAAGGTCACAATATAAGTATGGAAAACTGGAAGAAAACCTGGAAATCAATAAAATTCATGAGAAGTGTTTATTATAAAGAAAATATATATAAATTATATCATAGATGGTACTGGTCACCGGATAGGATAGCTAAATGTGACGCCACAATCAGTAAGAACTGTTGGAAATGGAAATGTAAGGTGGGCACTTTTTTCATATGTGGTGGTGTTGTGTTAAGATTCATAGGTTCTGGGAAATGGAACAGAAGGTAGTATTAGAAATAACTGAAATTAAAATAGAACTATCTCCTGAAATGATGCTGCTAAACATGCTACCAGAGAGCATTAGATGGAAAGATAAGTACCTGATAATTTATATATTAACATCTGCTAGGATATTAATAGCCAAATATTGGAAGTAAGAATACATACCTAACCAAGAAGACCTAGTACATAGGTTATTAGAAGTAGCAGAGATGGATAAACTAAGTGTAACCCTTCAGGGACAAAGGAAAGTTTGTTTATAGAAAGATGGGAACGTCTGTATAATTGGATAAATGTAGATGTATTGTAAAAAGACTCCATAAGCGATGCTGATGAACTATGTAACATGGAATGATGTTTTTGGTCTTTATGAAAAAGAAAAATAAAACAGTTAAAAAAAACAGAAGCTGCAGAAGCACAAACTATCGTGACTCACAGAGGGGCGTTTAAAGTAAACCGGCTTCAATTCGGTGTCAACAAGCCGAAGAAAGGGCTTTTGCGGGAGTTAAGGAGCTGTTAACATCCAATGATGTGTTAACTCATTACGATGAGCAAAAGCTCCTGGTGTTAGCTGCAGACGCTTCACCTTTTGGGGTAGGCGCAGTTTTGAGACACCTGATGCCTGAGGGGAGCGAGGTGCCTATCGCTTTTTACTCAAGGTCTCTATCTGCGGCAGAGAGGAACTATGCCCAGATAGATAAAGAAGGTCTGGCGTTAGTAGCGGCTGTCAAAAAGTTCCATGATTTTATTTTTGGCAGAAAGTTTTTGCTGGTAACTGACCACAAGCCGCTACTGGGGATTTTTGCACCCGATAAGCAACTGCCAAATATTATGTCCCCAAGAATGCTTAGATGGGCGATTTTTTTGCAAGCATACGATTTTGACCTGGACCACCGGCCTGGGAAAGCAATTGGGCACACGGATGCGCTCAGCCGCTGCCCTTTGCCGGACACTGAAACAGACCCTGCTCCTGCATGTGAGGTGTTAGCGATCGATGAGCTTCCCATGGCTCCAGTCTCCTCGAAGGACATTGCGTTGCTAACATCTAAGGACAGCGTGTTGTCCTGTGTACTAAACTGGGTATGGAGGGGGTGGCCTGTTGGGAGCTTGGAGCCTGAATTCAAGCCGTACAGAGCCCACCAAAAGGAACTGTCAATCTCTAAGGGGTGTGTCTTATGGGGAAACCGGGTGGTGGTTCCTGACAAACTCAGGAACAGAGTACTTGAATCCTTACACGAGGGACACCCGGGCATGGTACATATGAAGGCACTAGCACGAGGGTACGTTTGGTGGCCTGGGCTAGATGCGGAAATTGAGGAATGGGTGCGGGGGTGCATGCCATGCCAACAAAACAGACCAGAGCCTCCACAGACTTTTCCTCAGAGGTGGGAATCTACGGGAAAACCATGGTCCAGTGTGCACGTAGATTTTGCTGGCCCAGTACAGGGACGAATGTTCCTGATTATTGTGGATGCCTGGTCTAAGTGGCTGGAGGTAGTGCATATGCACTCGACCACTGCCATAGCAGTAATTCATGTGTTACGCCGGCTAGTCACAACCCACGGACTGCCGGACGTAGTGGTCAGTGACAACGGGCCCCAATTCACAGCACAGGAGTTTACCCAGTTCCTCTCAAACAATGGCATCCGCCAAGTAACTTCAGCTCCGTTCCATCCAGCATCGAACGGGCAAGCTGAGCGGATGGTAAGAACGGCAAAAGAGGCTCTAGGCAAAATGAGCGAGGGAGACTGGAATCAGAGACTGGGCTCCTTCCTGTTAAGGCAGCACACGACCCCCTATAGTGCCACGGGCCGCAGTCCGGCTGAATTACTAATGGACAGACTTAAACGAGCAGCAGCCTGAGCGAAAAGAGTCACTAGCGAAGGTGCACATGTTTGAGGCTGGGGACAAGGTATTTGCCAGAAATTATGCTGGGGGGCACTCTTGGATCCCTGGGGTGGTGCGCAAAAACGTAGGCACCAGAATGTATGTGGTTGAGCTATCTGATGGCAGAAAATGGCGGCGCCACATAGACCAGCTAAGGAGGAGATGGGCGAAGGACAGCGCCAACTCTCCGACAGCTGAGTCCCCTGAACCCGAGTGTGTACTCAGTCCTCCCAACTCGGAGGTAAGTACAGTTCCCAAATCAGAGCAGACCCCTGTGTTCGAGGCTGCAACCCCGACAATAAGTGTGCCTGAATGTTGGATCCCAAGCATTCAAAATAACTCCACGTTGAAAAGCAAAGCAAGGTTTATTTCAAAGTGTTGGTTTAACCAGAACAGGACATTGTTAGGAATAACTACAGGTAACCAGGGAAGGCATAATATAGACATTTGAACAAGGTAAGGACCAATGAGCCCAGTTCCCGCTGGCGGGAATAGAACATACAATTCGCGCCCATTGCATGGGAACGCAACAGTTCTATAATGTCAACACAGGTTCAGTTCACATGCTAGATACCCAAAACATTCTAGGCGAAGCTCTCCTCCTACAACCAGCTGCACGACCTTGGCGAGTTCCGCGGACTACATAACATAACTCAAGCAAACAAGGAATGGGGGGGGGCGAAGGATACTAGACAGGAACCGGAATGACAATGGCAGCTAGCTGACATACTGCCCCCTCAAAAATACTCATTAACCACCACCTCCCGGAAGATCCGGGAGACCTCCCGGCTAGCCCGGGAGATTTTTCGGGAGACCTCCCGGTTTGCCCGGGAATTGTCTGTGGAACTTTTGGAGCAGATAAGGGGCCCGAATATCCCCTACTTCCACCCATTCGCGGTGCTGGGGTCCGAAGTCAACCCACTGGATGAGATACCAAAGTTTACCACGTTTCAACCTGGAATCAAGAATGTCATCAATCTAAAAATGTTCTGCACCTTCCAACACGATGGGAGGGGGAGGGGCATGGGCAGGCCTCCATGCACAATGACCAGGATCCTTTTTTAGCAAGCTCATGTGGAACACAGGGTGTAGAGCTTTCAAATTCTTAGGCAATTCAACTTCAACAGTAACATTATTCAA
>NW_015174369.1:93109-93275 GCF_001447785.1 Gekko japonicus
GAATGTTGCTTCCAGTAAGTTCTTGGGTCTCGCCCTTGGTCCTGCAAGCGGGATTCCCGGCGGTCCAAACCCTCCTGGGCGGGGAAGAGCTGGTGCTACCGGAGGTCCCGGCGGAGCTGGAATCAGTGGGGCTGGCAGACCCGGCGGTGGTGCTTGTCCTGGGATA
>NW_015174369.1:93418-117679 GCF_001447785.1 Gekko japonicus
TGTCGAACACATCGGTCACCGTTCTCATCAGCTGTTGTACCGACTTCTCCAAGTCTTCCAGCCGTTCTTCATCAGGATTGTAGAACCTCTCATCGGAGTCTCTCTCTCTCCGTCGCGGCTCTTCCTCCAGCGCCCACATCTCCTCGTCCCGGCGGGACGCCCTTCCCGATCTCCGGGATTCCTTTTCTGGGTACATTCCCCTCTCAAACAGGCTTTCGCGGAGTGTGCTGCCCCTATGGGAAAATGTCTCTCTCGTCCCTTTTGCATCAAAGCGGGACCAATCATACATATCTCCCTCGTCTGGGCCCCACTTCCCTGGGGTGGGTGGCGGCCACGGAAGATAGTCCATTCGTGGGATCGCTCCCCCGATTGCTCCTGTCAGTCCAGAACTAGTCACCGGTGCTTCGGCAGCCGTGGTGACTAACGGAGCGGTCGAAACCGGAGCTGCCTCCGTAGTTGTTGGGTTCCCCTCAGTCATGACGGCCATCAGAATTGGGACGATAGAGAAAGAGGATTCCTAACAAAATGTTGGATCCCAAGCATTCAAAATAACTCCACGTTGAAAAGCAAAGCAAGGTTTATTTCAAAGCGTTGGTTTAACCAGAACAGGACATTGTTAGGAATAACTACAGGTAACCAGGGAAGGCATAATATAGACATTTGAACAAGGTAAGGACCAATGAGCCCAGTTCCCGCTGGCGGGAATAGAACATACAATTCGCGCCCATTGCATGGGAACGCAACAGTTCTATAATGTCAACACAGGTTCAGTTCACATGCTAGATACCCAAAACATTCTAGGCGAAGCTCTCCTCCTACAACCAGCTGCACGACCTTGTCGAGTTCCGCGGACTACATAACATAACTCAAGCAAACAAGGAATGAGAGGGGGGGTGAAGGATACTACACAGGAACCAGAATGACAATGGCAGCTAGCACAGAGCCCCATAGTGACCCACAAGTAAGTTTGCCCCCTGAACCTGCACAGCTCCGCAGGTCACAGCGTACGCGGCGAGCACCTGCATACCTCGCCGATTATGATTGAAATGGTTGATGTATGTATGTATGTAACTGGGGAATGGTAAATGTATTAAAGGAAAAATTGTGTTGTCTTAACTTAGGAGGGAGGAAGTGTAATGTATTGAAAGTATTACGTGAATCGCCTAATTCACCTCCCATGTTAAGCTTCAAGCCAGCCAAGGCTCCTCCGCACTCACACACTATTGGTTGCTCCTGAACGGCGACCAATCACGGCAGGACTAATTCCCCGAGCGGGAAGAACTCCCATTGGTCCTTATCCACACAACTCCATTGGTTGGTTAATGTAGATAGGCGTGGCTATATTAGCCCGGGAATGTTTAAAAGGAGCCTAGCTCCCAATGTTAATCTGTTCTGGTTATGAATGCATTTAAGTGCTTGTTCGTTACTTCAATAAAGCTGATTCACTTTGCTGAAATCACTCTCCAGATCTTTGTTAGCGGCGATCTAACACTGGCCATTCGAAGCCATCCTCCATGTGGAGCTTGAAGATCTCCCCAAATTACAACTGATCTCCAGGCTACAGAGACCAGGTGGGGGGAATGACTGTTTTGGATGGTGGACTCCATGCCATTATAGACTCTGCTGCGGTCCCTCCCCTCCCCAAACCCCACCTTCGCCATGCTTCACCCCCAAGTCTCCAGGAATTTCTGAACCCCAAGTTGACAACCCTCAGCAGAGTGGAACAATGGGCAACAGAGCAGAACGCCTAAGCAGGCAAAGGGCATAGTTTAAAGGGGGGGGGGAGTCTGCCAAAGGCCTCAAAAGAAGAGAAGCGATTTGACGGAAACCGAAAGCTGCAGAAATCAGACATCGTTTCAGAAAAGGGATTGTTCCAAAGCGTCACCTGTCCTGTCGGCTATTGATTTTCATAAACAGCTCGGTAACCAGCCCGTTCTTTTCTGATCATGTCCTCTGCGCGCTGGCAGAGGGATCATGACAGATTCCCAAATTAATATATTTTTTTGTGCCCAAGAGAAAACCCACACACATAAACAGAAGCTGTGCATGAAAGCGCCGGTGCCTTCCAGCTGGTGGAGTCCAGGTGCTGCTACCTGATTGGACTTGACAAGCAATAGGGAAGGTAGCCGATGCTGCTTTTAAAAACTCGATATGATGAGGGAGGTGTCGAAATGCTCTTTTCCACACAATTACTTAGCACTGCCAAACAACAAGCAGACACGTACACACACAGGAAGAGGACTTGTTGCTAGAGGCCTGGCAGAGACAGACGCCGCTCCAAAATGAATCAGCTGTGCCTGTTCTCACTTTATGGAGTATACACATGCAACTCCGTATCATGAGATTGTTTGGCGTGATGTGGTGAGGAAGCGCTTAAAATAAATTACACAAAGACCAAAGTTATGTGGTCAGATAATGATTCTTATCTATCCCACAGAGTTGCCTTGTTCGCTTTAGCAGCATCTAAGATTAGATTTAAGGGGCAGGTGGCTTGAAGGTGTCCAAATCAGTATTATCATTTTATTATTGATTGGTAGTCAATTTTAACCCAGATTGTAATAGTGGCTTTTAACTTTTTTATCAGTGTCCCGCTGTATTCTGTATTTTGTAATGGCCAATGGCTTTATACAATAAACCTTTACCTTACCTTACCACATGCGGCCTGGGATGCGACCCTCTAAGCTGTGGAGTCTTGTGAGCAAAAATTCTACTTTGTGAGCTACCGGCATCAAAGTTGTGAGCAAGCAATTTGGCTGCTGCATAAATTAGTTTGCTCTGGAGCCATCCTCTTCCTGAGCGAAGGTAAAAATCTGTGAGCCAGAGGCTAAAAAGCTGTGAGCTAGCTCACACTGACTCAGCTTAGAGGGAACACTGGTCACCACTTCTCCTCCACTCCCACATTGGGCAGTGTGCAATTTGGACTGGGACTGTGGTGCACAAGGCTGCTAATGCTGGGTTGGGAAGTTTCTGGAGATTTGGGGGGTTGGAGCCCAGAGAGGGCAAGGTTTTGCGAGGGGAGGAACCTCAGTGGGCGATAAGGCCATAGAATCCTGTTATGTATTGTGTTATATAGGCCCAGGTCACATGGAGAACTTGCCGCGCAAAAGGCACGCTTGTGTGATCATGCCACACTGCTTCTTTGCCATGCTGCAGCATCGCCGAACCACGAAGACTTGGGGGACCGTGTGATCTGGCTACCACGCTTTATTTTGCTCCGGGGCAAACAGCCACGCTCCCCCCCCCACGTTATCTGGGCCATGTGACCGGGGCCACAGATAGCCTGAAATATAGAATGAGCCTGAGCTTCAATCACAAGCTCCACAGACTCCCAGTATCCGAAAATCATTGGCTGCCGTTGTGCAATGGGCCAATCAGGGAAGACTATAACTTTCTGCGGGAACAAACCCTATTGGTTCTAAGCACTCACTTAAGATTGGACCTTACTGTTCCAGGGGTGTGGTTTAGCCAGTTCCAAACTGTATATAAGTTGAGGTTGTTCTGTGTGTTCTGTGTTGCTGTTGTGTTCTGTTCTAATAAACTGAAATCACTGGTTAAAGAAAGAGCTGCCTGATCTCAAGTTACAACAAATCCCCTCTCAAAGGAAGCTACTTTCTCCATGGGAATTGATTTCTGTAGTCTGGAGATCAGTTTGTAGTTCTGGGAGAACCCCCCCCCCCCCCCCCCTGGAGGCTGTCAACCCTATGTGGCACGCAGGGAGCTCATGCTTTGGCTTTCCCCATCCCTGCCATCTCCTTAGGGTTGCCAGCATCCAGGTGGCAGCTGGAGATCTCCCAGAATTGCAAACTGACCTCTAGACTACAGAAATCAGTTCCCCTGGAGGAAATTGCTACTAGGAAGTTGGTCTCTGTGGCATTGTACACTGCTGAAGCCCCTCCCCTCCTCAGATCCAGCCCTAGAGACTCCCACCCCCCAAATCTCCCAGAATTTTCCAACCCAGAGCTGGCAACCCTACATTCTCCTGATCTGAAATGGTCCCAGGAAGCTCTGTTAGGCTCCTTAGAGAAACTCACGTGTGTGTCAGGTTGTATCTGCAGCAGTCTGGTGTAGTAGTTTGGAGTGCGGACTCTAATCTGGGAGAACAGGGTTTGATTCCCCACTCCTCTACATGCAGCTGCTGGTGTGACCTTGTGTCAGTCACAAGTTTTCTCAGAGCTGTTCTCTCAAGTGCATCCTTCGAAAGAGCTCTCTCAGCCCCACCTATCTCACAGGGTGTCTGTTCGGGGGTGGGGAAGGGAAAGGAGATTGTAAACTGCTCTGAGACTCCGAGTGAAGGGTGGGGTAGAAATCCAATCTCTGCCTCCGCCGCCGTTGCTTCTTCTTCTCCTTCTTCCCATTATGGCACATAATTGGAAACTTTCATATCCTTCAGAACATCAGATTGGGTTTATCTCATGGTCATAATTCCTTTTCTACCCTTCCTCTGGATGTTATTTTTCAGAGGAGAATTGGGACCCACACAATGATGGTGATGCCTAATTGTCATTTACGTAGGGCTGCCAGGTCCCCCCTACCCACCAGCAGGGTATGGGGGTTTGGGGTTGCCTGGTGAATGTTAGGAAACTGCTGGAGATTTGGGGGTAGAGCCTGGAGAAGACAGGGACCTCAGTGGGGTACAATGCCTCGGAGTTGTCAGCTAGGCCTCTTGTGTGCCCTGGCTGCCATGGGAGTGAGGGCGACTCTGGAATGTTAACTTTCATTTCTGCTGTGCCTTCTTTGTTTCTATTATCTCTGAATGACCTTCAATGCCTGGTGCGGTATTTCTCCTGGGAAAAGTAGCCCGTTACTTTGGCGGGCTCTTACCTGGCCCCTGATTGGCCCTGAGCCATCAGGGGGTCTCTTTCAGCAATGTATATCAGCCTGCTTTGCGCACTTTAGTTCAGTTCTAACACAAGATAGTTAAGATATCTGCATACTATCAAATGTCTTGATAAACTTTACTTCTTTGAATGAAAGCTGCTGGGAACTGATTGCTTCAGGAGCCTGACAAGAGTCCACCCTCTAAAGCAGGCCCATAGCTACAGTGGGGCATCATGGGACTCCCCATCCAGCCCAGGGCCCCCAAGCAGTAACAGGTTTGGAGAAGAAGCCGGGTATTCCTTTAATTCGATTAGCCCGTGCCCCCTAAGAAATTTAAATGGCCCCTGACTTTAAAAATCCTGACTACGGGCCTGCTCCAAAGCAGCCATTTTCTCCAGGGGAATTCATCTCTGTAGTCTGGAGATGAGCTGTAATTCCAGGGGATCCTCAGGTCCCTCCTGGAGGCAGGCATCCCTATGGGCACTGCTACAACTCACCTGTTTCATGTTCCTTCTCTGTGTGTGTACACTTTGTTATTTAGAGTCACAGTGCCTGACATTCGATGCCTACAGAGAACGGCAGGCCATCCTCAGAACTTAGAATCTGGTGCCACCCACGAGGCAGAAAGTGATATCTGAGCTCCACATAAGAGGCATCATGAACTCCAATAAAACTTTATTTGGAATGAGGGGCATGTTAGCTTTTTTTTCTTTCTTTAAAAAAAGAACAAATACTCTAAAACCTTTTTAAAAAGATGAACACAAAGAATGCTGCAGGCATCCATTCGCACCCTCCTTTTTATATAGACGACATCGGCTTCTGCTGGGACAGTTAGAAAATCCGTTTTCACCAAATAGTTCCAAATATTCCATATGCCATGACAAAGAGGAGGAAGCAGGTAACATCTTAAGCATGAGGAGAAATAGGGTAGATGCTGATTCAACTTCTCTCATCCTGTTTCTGGTAGGCTGAAAACAACTGGAATGGAAAAGTCAGGTCGGGCTCCTGAGAGCCAGTTTGGTGTACTGGTTCAGAGTGCGGACGCTAATCTGGGAGAACTGGGTGTGATTTTCCACGCCTTCACATGCAGCTACTGGTGTGACCTTAGGTCAGTCGCAAGTTCTCTCAGAGCCGTTCTCTCAAGAGCAGTCCTCGGGAGAGCTCTCTCAGCCCCACCTACCTCACAGGGTGTCTGTTGTGGGGAGGGGAAGGGAAAGGAGTTTGTAAGCCACTCTGAGAATCCTTCGGGTAGTGAAAGGTGGGGTATAAATCCAATCTCTACTTCTTCTTACCTTAGCTCTCGTTGGACTTTATTGCCTTGCTTATTGCCAGTTTGGTGTAATGGTTATTAGCACGGACGGTAATCTGGGAGAACAGGGTTTGATTCCCCACTCCTCCACTGTCAGCTAGCTGCCATTGTGTCTGGTGTTACCTGCTTAACACATCTTTTGCCCTCCCCCCCCCCCCCCCCCCTTCTTTCTTTTTTTTTTTTTCTTTCTATTTTTTCACCCCCCCCCCCCCCCCGGTTCCTTTTGCTTCTTTATGCTTACTCTATACTTTGCGGAACTGGCCAAGGTCATGCAGCTGGTGGTGGGAGTTGGTGCTTCGCTCAGCTTGTTATGGGTATCTCGCCTGTGAACTGAACCTGTGTTGATTGTGTAGAACTGTTATGTTCCCATGAAATGGGCGCGCATTTGCAAGTTCTATTCCCGCCAGCGGGAACTGGGCTCATTGGCCCTAACCTGGTTCAAATCCCTTTATTATGTTACACATGTGTATTGGTAGTCATTCCTAACAATGTCCTTGTTCCTGTTTGAACCATCGCTTTGAAATAAACCTTACTTTGATCCAAACGTGGAGTTATTTCGAATGCCTGGGGATCCAACATCCACTTGCAGCTGCTGGGTGACCTTGAGTCAGTCACAGTTCTCTCAGAGCTGTTCTCTCAAGGGCACTTCTCTCAGAGCTCTTCCAGCCTTACCTACCTCACAGGGTGTCTGTTGTGGGGAGGGGAAGGGAAAGGAGTTTGTCAGCCGCTCTGAGTGAAAGGTGGGGTATAAATCCAACTCTTCTTCCTCTTCTTCTTCTTCTTCTTCCCTCAGCTCTTGTTGGACCTTATTGCCTTGCTTATTGCCAGTTTGGTGCAGTGGTTACGAGCGCAGACTCTAATCTGGGAGAACCGGCTTTGATTCCCCACTCCCCACATACAGCTAGCTGGGTGACCTTGAGTCAGTCACAGTTCTTTCAAAGCTGTTCTCTCAAGAGCAGTTCTCTCAGAGCTCTCTCAGCCCCACTTCAGGGAACAAAATGGGAAGGGGAAATTGGCATTTGCAAGTGACGTCACTGTGCCAGGGTGATGCTCTAGGATTTACCCAAAATTCTATGGTAAAACCTCAGGGTTTCAGGTGAGGCCTACAGTGTCGCCCCAACATGATGACATCACTTCCAGTGGTCTTGGCACCTGATTCACCCTCTGGTTACCAGAGCTGGGATGGCAATGCCAAGGAGGACAACGAATCTCAGCATGGAGCTGTGATATAAGGGGCCCTCTCCCCAACCATGATGGGCTCAATATTATATATCACCATGTGCCAAACAGAAGCCTGGATGGCCCAGGGTAAACAGGGTCAGTCCTGGTAAGTACTTGATGGGAGATCACCAAGTTAGCCAGGGTTGCTACACAAAGGCAGGCAATGGCAAACTGCCTCTGTTTGTTTATCTCTTGCCCTATCCTGGATGGCTCAGGCTGGCCTGATCTTGTCAGATCTTGGAAGCGAGGCAAGGTTGACCCTAGTTAGCACTTGGATGGGAGACCACCAAGAAAGATTTAAGAACATCAGAGAAGCCAATGTTGGATCAGGCCAATGGCCCATCCAGTCTAACACTCTGTCACACAGTGGCCAAAAATACCAGGTGCCATCAGGAGGTCCAGCAGTGGGGCCAGGACACTAGAAGCCCTCCCACTGCTGCCCCCCCCCAAGCACCAAGAATGCAGAGCATCACTTGCCCCAGACAGAGAGTTCCTATCTATACCTTGTGGCTAATAGCCACTGATGGACCATATGCTTATCTAATATGCTTATCTAATTCCCTCCAATTCCATATGCTTATCTAATTCCCTCTTGAAGCAGTCCACACTTGTAGCCACCACCACATCCTGTGGCAGTGAATTCCATGTGTTAATCACTCTTTGGGTGAAGTACTTCCTTTTATCCCTTCTAACCCGACTGTTCAGCAATTTCATGGAGTCCCCGCGAGTTCTTGTATCATGAGAAAGGGGCTGATTTCGCACTAGATCTTCCTCGATGTTGCGCCGCCATTTGCCCCGATACTATTGGTCAATTTCACACCCAAAGCTGCGGGGCTGCATTTTGACTCGCAGCGTTACCCGATTTTCCCCGCAATTTCGTGATCCTGTTTTTTGAGGATCACGAAACTGCGGAGGAAATCGGGCAAAGCCGCGGGTCAAATGCAGCCCCATGGCTTCGGGTGTGAAATTGACCAATAGTTTCGGGGCAAACGGCAGCGCAACATCGAGGTAGCTCTATCGAGGCAGCTCTAGTGCGAAATCAGCCAGGGAGAAAAGGACCGCTTTCTCTACCTGCTCTATCCCACACATAATCTTATAAACCTCGATCATGTTACCCCTCAGCCGACATTTCTCCAAGCTAAGGAGCCCCAAGCGTTTTAACCTTTCTTCACTGGGAAAGTGTTCCAGCCCTTTGATCATTCTAGTTGCCATTTTCTGCACTTTCTCTCTCTCTTTTCTTTTTAAGCCCCCGGAGGGGAATTTTTTATTATTTTTCAAAACTACAAAAAACTACTACAGAAAAACAGGAAGGGGAACTACATATACAGGATAAAGTAAAGATACCCACAACTACCTAAAAACCCAAGAGGAGAGATCATCAATAGCTTGCTCACAATAAAACATTCCTTTGTTTAAACATAACATAAACTGAGTCAATCATTATTAATACATTTTCTTTTTTCTAGCTTTTACAATTCACTGTCTAAAGACAACATCCCCAAATCTTCTATTTTCATCTTTCCTGAGGCACCATACAGAGTTCTTCAGCCTCTGGTTCTCTTTTTATCATCTTTTTCAGAGCTCATAAGAGCTTTTTGGAGCAGCCGCCCCCTTCTTGTCCAGAGAGTCCTCTCCGGAAGAACCAGAGTCCAGCTCGCCACTAGACTTGCTGTCTTCTTCTTTTTCTTCGTCCTCTGATCTTCCCAGTTGATCTTTTAAGAACTCTTTAGCTTTTATGACAGAGTCAATCTTTCCTTTTTTGTCTTTGATCTTGAAAGTGACTCCCTCTGGAAACAACCATTTATATCCAATTGCGTTTGTCTGAAGAAAAGCCACCAACTCTTTGTATTTCTTTCTCCGTTGTCTCACCTCAAATGGAATATTCTTCAATTTTCTGATAGTACTTTCTCCCACTTTCAGAGGAGCTCCAGAAACCGCTTTCAGGATTGCATCCTTCACATGCCTCTTCGAGAATCTTACAACAATTTCCCCAGGCAGATTATTCTTCTTTATATATCCTGAATATGATCTATAGACCACATCCATTTCTCTTAGTAACAGTTCTTTTTTCATATCTGCCCTTGGAGCTAGTAATTCACTAATTTCTTCTTTAAGATTCTCCCCCAATTTTTCTGGCATGCCCTGGAAGCGAAGAACCATGCTGGCCCTTTCCGTTTGAGCTTGTAGCATTTGATCTTCCAAAGAAGTTGTCTTTTCCTCAAGCTTTTGTACTTTCTTCTTTACTTTCTGTGTAATTGCAGTCACTTCCTTTATTTTTTTCAGCATCTTGCTTCATAATTTGTATCAGATCACCCATCTGGGCTTGAGTTGCACCCATCTGGGCTTGAGTTGCTGTTATGCTTTGTGATACCTTTGACATCTGTTCCTTGAAGTTATTCAACTGTTCCAGCAGAGGGCGTATGGACTCTGCTACAGACTTCGCCAGCTCACTGGTAGCTTCCGGTTTAGGACTGCCTGGCCCCTTAGCTTTCAGAAGTCTTTCTTTGTCCTTCCCCGCCATCTTAGTTTACTTTCCCTGCTTTGCTAAAGTCTCTGAATGTACACTCGATCGCTTAAACTCCCACGGGTAAGTGTCTCTCGGCAGTTTTCTCTGCTTTTCTTCCGCTCCCCCCCTCTCTCTTTTAAAGTATGCGCATGGAAGCCGCCGTGAGCCTGCTTGCGGGGAGGGAGGGGTATAAATCAGGTAAAGGTAAATGTTTCCCTTCCTCGAAAGCCAGTCGAATCCGACTCTAGGGTTGCGGTGCTCATCTCCATTTCAAAGCCGAAGAGCTAGCGCTGTCCGAAGACATTTCTGTGGTCATGTGGCCAGCATGACTAACCACCAAGGTGCACGGAACGCTGTTACCTTCCCACTGAAGTGGTACCTATGTATCTACTTGCGATTTCTTGCTTTCAAATTGCTAGGTTGGCAGGAGCTGGAACTAGAGACGGGAGCTCACTCCATCATACGGCACACTCAGGTCTCGAACTGCTGAACTACCGACCTTCCACTGCCTGCAGTTCAGCGTCTTAACCACTTGAGCCCACCGCAGCTCCCTAGTATAAATCAGACAAATAAATAAATATAAATAAATAAATAAATACTGGCTGATTAGTTGCTTTGGGTTGCTATGAAGAGGAAGGCAATGGAAGACCACCTCTGTTTTTCCCCCAAACATTTTATTAAATGTTCAAATCACAAACAATCAATAAAACATTCAATTGAATAAACACAGAGAAGTAGAAATAGAATACAACGTAATCGTCCACATACATATGTAGTGCTTTTGATTTAAGCATATATTGATTATCTACAAAGGAAAAATGTAACCACCTCTGTTAATCTGTCGCCTTGAAAACCCCATGAGGAGTTGCCATAATTCAGCTGCAACTCTATGGCATCATCGTCATCATCACTATTGCTATTATTATGTGTGAAACAGAATAAATAGTAATTTCTAGATTAAGCTGTTTGTTTACAGTACAAATGTGCTGACAATTTGAAACAAGTTGAATGATTACCCCCCCCCCTTAAATTGCACTTAAGCTAGCTGTAAAATATATTTTTGGGATGGACCTGCCTGCTTATTAGAGGACCTGGTACTGGAAGGGTCCACAGGACCATATCTGCCTGAGTACCCATAACCCCTAGGTTTTGGAACGGTTCCATTGTACAGGCCTTCCAAAATGTTTTAAAATGAGTTTATTCTTTACCTCCTCAGAGAGGCTACCCCAAAAGCCACAGAATACCTCTTGCTTTCCCCGTGGCCTGTACTGGGTCAGAACCCACTGGGCTTCACCCTTTGTACCTTTCCCAGAATGCATCAGCTTTCAGAAGACGAACGACTTCACCACAATGCTCCCCTTCACCTCCCCATGGTGACTGGCCATATATCAGCAGCTTGGGATATTTATGACGGGGCTCGGGATTCTGTCGGGATCTCACCCCACCGGTGGCCTCTGAAGACACACTGCGATAATTTCCGAAACTCCTCATCCGTTTCCGGCTTCAGGCAATTGTTGTACAAGGATGTTTTTATGATGGCCCTACAGGCTCTATTTTCTGGCACTGTTGCAGTGCTCATTGTTGAGTAAAACAGAGAGAGGGAACTGCTAAGGCACACTGTTATGGGAGGCTCAACACGGCTTTGCTCTATACAGGGGTCTCCAACACGGTGCCCGTGGGCACCCACTGACACCTTTTCTGAGCCCGCTTCCCGGGGAGGGCGGGGTAAAAATCCCAATAAATAAATAAAATAAATAAATTCTGGTGTGCAACAAGTGTTTCTAGGAAGTGGGTGGGGCCAGGTAGGGCTTTTGCTCAGCAGGGCTTCTGATTGGCTACTGGAGATTTGATTGGCTGTGCAGATTTTTTTTTAAGTTGCTTTGGCAGCAGCCGCCACCACGACACAAGGATCCACACTATGACAGTGCACTTAAGCAAAGAAGAACAAAAGTTAAGCCATAGCCATCGTTCGGTGGCTGGCTCCACCTACCGTGGCAGCCATTTTGTGGCAGCCAGTTTGTTGCTGTGCCCACACCGTGCCGTGTCAGAATTCCAAATATGCCCACAGGCTCAGAAAGGTTGGAGACCCCTGATCTATTTCTGCACAGAAATCAAGGAAGAAAGCCAGCCACATATTTTGAAGAAGAAATCAGATTTATACTTAGTTAAAATGTTGCTTACAGCAGCCACCCATTGGTTTTGAGGGTTCCACAGGCCCAGCCTTCGCAATAGTCCTGTAAGAAGAGCCAGCATGGTATAGTAGTTAAGAGCGGCGGACTCTAATCTGTAGAACCAGGTTCAGTTCCACACTTCTCCGCATGAAGCCAGTGGGGGTCAGTCCTTGGGTGTTGGATCCCCAAGCATCGAGAATAAATCCACGTTTTAAAGAAAAGCAAAATTTATTTCAAAGCGTTGAAGACATACTCAAACACGTTCTTTGTTAGAACTGGGGATACACAGTTAGGTCAAGCATAATAAAGGAACTTCAAACAGATACAGATCCAATGAATATCTTTCCCGCTGGCGGGCTAAGGAAACGGTTGCGCGCCCAGTACATGAGAACCAGGCAGAACATCAGACAAAACACAGGTGCAGTAGTCCTGGGAAAATCAATAGGCAAGCATTACAGCATCTTCTCCCCCACACAACCTCCAGCAGTTATCTTTTGCATTCCAAAGCAGGAGCAGGATGATAGAAGCCAAGCCGGGTGTAACAGGGAAAGGATATGTACACAGAGGTCACAGAAAACAGAATGGCAGCTTGCTGACATACTGCCCCCCTTAAAATACACTTACAACACACCTCCCGGCCTGGGCGGGAGACCTCCCGGGCTGGGCGGGAGACCTCCCGGTTTGTCCGGGAACCTTCTGTGGAAACTACGGATCAGGTAAGGGGCCCGAATATCCCCTTCTTCCACCCATTCGCGGTGCTGGGGACCGAAATCAACCCATTCGATAAGGTACCAGAGTTTACCACGTTTCACTTTACAATCAAGGATATCAGCTATTTCAAAATGTTCATCCCCTTCCAATATGACAGGCGGAGGAGGAGTAGTCTCTGGTCTCCAAGGAGACGGTCCAGGATCCTTCTTCAATAGACTCATGTGAAAGACAGAATGCAAGGCACGTAAATTCTTAGGCAAAACAACATCAACTGCCACATCATTTATGACTTTACGCACTTTGAACGGACCAATGAACTTCCATCCCAATTTTCTGCTAGGCCGCAGCATCTTAATGTTCTTGGTCGAGACATACACAAGATCCCCAGGTTTCAGATCAAACCCCACCACCCTACCCTTGTCTGCCTGGGTCTTGTAAGCAGCCTTGGCTGCGTCAAGTGTTTGGCATAGCAGCGGCCATGCTTTTTGCAAGGACATACACCATGTATCAGCATCCCCCACAGGACGTTGGCCCATCCCCTCCAAGAAAGGGAGGGGGGGACTGTCGTAACCAGATACAGCTTTATAAGGAGACATGCCTGTGGAGCTATGGACCGTATTGTTATAACAATATTCAGCAAGAGGCAATAATTCACACCAATCATTCTGTTGATAATTAGTAAAACAACGCAGGTATTGTTCCAGAGTCTGATTAACCCTTTCCGTTTGTCCGTCAGTTTCGGGATGATACGCGCTGCTGAGCCCTTGTTCGACCCCTAAAATGGAAAGAAGTTCCCTCCAAAATTTAGAAACAAATTGGGTCCCCCTGTCAGAAATTAACTTAGCAGGTAATTGATGAATTTTCACCACGTGGGACATAAACGATTTCGCCAACCTCTGAGCTGTAGGCAAGGAAGGAAAAGGCACAAAATGAGCTTGCTTAGAAAACAAATCAACAACCACCCAAATAACAGTGTTCCCTTTGCTCGCAGGGAGGTCAGTAATAAAGTCCATGGACACCACTTCCCATGGTCTCGACGGAGTAGGAAGTGGCTGCAGTAAACCAGGAGGCTTGCCCATCCTGGGTTTAGTTAAGGCACAGGTTTGGCAAGACCTAACAAACAATAAGAGGTCTTTGCGCATTTGTGGCCACCAGAATTGTCTGCGGATGAGTTGCAAAGATTTAACGAAACTCCAATGCCCTGCCAGTTTCGAACCGTGAGCAGACTCCATCACCTCCCTCCTCATCGAAATAGGCACATACAATTTGTCTCCAGAATAAATCAGACCTTCAGGGCTACGGACACAATCAGGTAATGTCTTAAGGGAGGCATCATCCTCAGCAGTAAAAGCAGAAAGATATTTCTGGACCCAGGCCCCCCCTCCCACAGGGAACAGGGAAGGCGAAGTCTCATCAGAGTGTGGAATCGTTCGCGCCTGCGCCCGGGTGACTACGGCCCCCCCCAGATGGGAGGGGGAAAAAACAGAGTCCATGATGATCTCACGCTGACTGTCATGTTGTGGGAGGCGCGAGAGCGCGTCAGCCAGGGAATTAGCCGCCCCCGGGAAATGACGAAGTGTGAATCGAAACTTAGCGAAGAAGTCCGCCCAACGAAGTTGCTTAGCGTTGAGAGAACGGGGGGATTTCAGCATCTCCAGATTCTTATGATCAGTCCAGACTTCAAACGGCAGTTGCGCCCCCTCCAGCCACTGCCTCCAAGTGGAGAGAGCCAGCCGGATCGCTGACGCCTCCTTTTCCCAAATCCCCCAGTTTCGTTCGGCATCAGAAAACTTTTTGGACACAAACGCCAGGGGATGTAACCGACCATCTTCCCCTTCTTGCAAAATAGCGGCCCCCATAGCCACATCCGAGGCATCAGTTTGGACAATAAACTTCTTAGATTCATCAGGGCGCGCCAGCACCGGCTCGGAGGTGAACATCAGTTTAAGTTTCTCAAAAGCCTCTGCGCAAGCAGGGGACCATTTAAGCGGGGCGCCCGGTTTCGTAGCATCAAAACCCTTCCCTTTGGTCTTTAGCAACTCAGTCAGGGGAAGGGCAATTTGCGCGAAATTCTGGATGAAATTTCTGTAAAAATTGGCAAATCCGAGGAACATTTGCAATTGTTTGCGGGTCCTGGGGGGCTCCCAGTCAAGTACAGCCTGAATTTTAGCAGGGTCCATTTCAACCTTCCCCCCAGAGATGCGGTATCCCAAAAAGTCAATGCATGTCTTGTGGAATTCACATTTTGACAGCTTAGCAAACAAGTGGTGTTCATAAAGTCGCTTAAGGACCTGGCGCACCAATTTAATATGCGACTGGAGGTCCTGAGAGTACAGCAACACATCATCAAGGTAAAGGACCACTCCTTTGAATAGAAACTCATGTAGGACCTCATTGATTAGGTTCATGAAGACCCCCGGAGCCCCTTGAAGGCCGAAGGGCATAACGAGGTACTCAAACTGCCCCAAAGGGGTATTAAATGCAGTCTTACTTTCATCCCCCTCCCGGATGCGCACACGGAAATATGCATCCCGGAGGTCAAGTTTCGAGAAGATCTTGCCCTTGGTGGCCTCAGCTACCAAGTCCTTAATTAATGGGAGGGGGTAAGCATTGGACAAAGAAACAGCGTTCAAACCCCTATAGTCAGTGCACAACCTAAGCCCCCCGTCCTTCTTCTTTCGGAAAAGTACAGGCGCGGCGAAAGGGGAGGAAGCCGGGCGAATGAAACCTCGGGCTAGGTTTTTATCAATAAAGTTCCGCAGTTCGACTTTTTCAGCCGGCCCCATCGCATAAATTTTACCTTTGGGTAATTTACAGTCAGGCAAAAGTTCAATAGCACAGTCAGTCGAGCGATGAGGGGGCAATTCGTTAGCTTCCTCTTCGCCAAACACCTTTGCCAAGTCTCTATACTCTCGAGGCAAAGAAGCTAACTCTTCCGGTTGCAAAGTGCCGCAGGGGAACTGTGTGGTCGGCTGGTCCCCCCACGAATCCACCCAGCAGTGATCCACACACTTAGCCGACACAAATTTGACAACCCCTTCTTCCCACAAGATGTAAGGGTCATGGGTAAACAACCAGGGACTCCCCAGTACTAAGTCGAACTGCGATTTAGGGGTGACAATGAAGGACCTGGATTCCCAATGATCTCCCGCCCCCAACCGCAAAGCCATAGTCTCGTGCGTACAAGGTTCCATGGGTGCCCCATCCATCTGAGTAAAAATGATGGGGGACTTCAAGGGGACTATCCCCGCTTCCAGTGCAACTAACACTCTAGGGCTGATGAGATCCCTCCCACACCCAGAATCAATCAACGCTCTTACCCTAACGTGGGTTCCTAGGAGCGGATTCATTAAGGAGACAGTCACGAAAAATAGGGAAGGGGTTTCTCTCACCACCTTGGGCGCAGCATTAGAATGGCCTTGTCGTTTTGCGCCTCTCACAACAGGCCGTTTTCGTTTTCCGCCGGTTCAGCCACCAGCTCTTCTTCAGACTCGGTGGCAGCCGGTTCATTTTCCCCCGAACCTTGGGCTGCCTGCAGAGCTTTGGAGAAACGCGGTTTAGCCATCCCCTTCTTCCCCGACAGCGGTGTCTTCGGGCTTGGGGTAGGCGGCTTGTCTTTGACTTGACGGCTGCCACAATCCACAGCGAAATGCCCCTTCTCCCCGCACTTGAGACAGAGCCCCATCTTCATCCGTAGTTCCCTTGCCGATTCCGACAGGCGTTGAGTCTTGGGTTTAGAGGCACCGACAGCGGCGGGTCTGTTGGTCGTAGCAGCCAGGTCGAGTTTGATGGTGGTGAGCCGGTCTTCTGCATTTTCAGCTTCTTGGGTCCAGGCCATCAGGGAGACAGGGTTGACAGTTTTCAGAACCGTTTCTCGGATTTCTGCGTTGAGACCCAAGCGATACATCTCAGCCAATATATGATCAGGGTAGTCTCGGAGCTTAGCTGCTTGCTTGTGGAATTCCAGAGTGTACTCGCGAACCGACTTCTTGTTCTGGCGGTAGGTCCGGAGGAACGCTTTAGCTCTTTGACTCGCGTTGACATCTTCGAATCTCGCCCTCAGCGCCCACATGAATGCTCGCAAATTCAAAAGTTCCGGACCGCGGTCGTTGTGCAGTCCAACATACCATGTGGCGGCGTCTCCTTTCAGTCTTGCCGAGATGACATCAATGAGACCAGCTTCATTTCGGAACAGGTGTCGACTCTCTTCTACGAATTTATGCACCCTCACCGTGAAGAAAGCGAGTTCATCCGGGTTGCCGTCGAAGGTAGCCTCCAGCAGATCCTTGGGTCTGGGTCGTGGAGGCCTCACCAACGGGCCCAGCTGCCCCGGAGCTCCCCTGGGAGGGAAACCCGGTACAACCGGTGGCCCTGCTGGTATTGGCCTCAGCGGCGGCGGCAGACCCGGCACCGGCGGACCCCCTGGCATCGGCGGCTGCGCAGGCACTGGCGGAGGCGGTCTCACCGGCTGCTGGACAGGTACCTGCTGCGCGGGAACTCCCGGTGCTTGCAGCGGCTGAGCAGGCATCGGCGGCGCGGGAAATCCCGGTGCAGGAGCAACTTGCAACTGCGCGGCGTGTGCGTCCAGGAAATTGGCCATTCTAACGTCCAACATTCCCGGCAGGCCTTCCATCACATCCTGGAATGCCCGCATTAAGTCTCTCACCGAGTCTTCCAGTTCTGCTAGACGTTCCCCGGTAGTTTCCTCCGGGATGGGGTCCCGAGGGCGATAATCCGGGGGTGGGTCGTAGTCCTCTTCCGTTTGGAAGGCTCCGGTGCCCTCCTCATCTTCTGCGTGACCACGCGGTCCCGACGGCTCGAACATCCACTCCTCGAGGTCCTGCTTGGGGCTCCCCTTCTCCGAGGTAGACCC
Source organism: Gekko japonicus (assembly GCF_001447785.1). Classification (NCBI taxonomy): domain Eukaryota; kingdom Metazoa; phylum Chordata; class Lepidosauria; order Squamata; family Gekkonidae; genus Gekko; species Gekko japonicus. The sequence continues at coordinate 111,028 of NW_015174369.1, forward strand.
AGGTTCCGGGAACAATCCCTTGTCAAACAGACTCTCACGTAATCCGCTCCCCCGACGGGAGTACACCTCACGGGTGCCTTGGGTGTTGTACATAGTCCAATCATCCTGCTGGTGAGTCTTCCGCGGACCCCATTGCGAAGGGGTCGGAGGCGGCCAAGACAGATGTGCAGGCAGGCGGGGAATCGTTCCCCCCACGGCACCCTCCATCGAGGCTGCAGTCGTGAACACCAAAGACGCGGAGGTTTGTGGGACCGATCCCGAGTCCCCCTCCGTGTTAGGTAGATTTCCCTCAATTCCGCTCATGATCTTGTCAGATTCGGAACGATAGGAAAAGGGAGTTCTAACAATATGTTGGATCCCCAAGCATCGAGAATAAATCCACGTTTTAAAGAAAAGCAAAATTTATTTCAAAGCGTTGAAGACATACTCAAACACGTTCTTTGTTAGAACTGGGGATACACAGTTAGGTCAAGCATAATAAAGGAACTTCAAACAGATACAGATCCAATGAATATCTTTCCCGCTGGCGGGCTAAGGAAACGGTTGCGCGCCCAGTACATGGGAACCAGGCAGAACATCAGACAAAACACAACGTAATCCGCTCCCCCAACGGGAGTACACCTCACGGGTGCCTTGGGTGTTGTACATAGTCCAATCATCCTGCTGGTGAGTCTTCCGCGGACCCCATTGCGAAGGGGTCGGAGGCGGCCAAGACAGATGTGCAGGCAGGCGGGGAATCGTTCCCCCCACGGCACCCTCCATGGAGGCTGCAGTCGTGAACACCAAAGACGCAGAGGTTTGTGGGACCGATCCCGAGTCCCCCTCCGTGTTAGGTAGATTTCCCTCAATTCCGCTCACAGCTCTTTTAGAGCTCTCTCAGCCCCCCCCCCCCAATAAATCTAGCTCACCACTTTAGTGATGCATAATGCTAAAGGGCTAGAACTTCAGGCTGCCAGACGATCTTTGGATCTCCTGGCTATACTACACACATTGCCATACAATAATTAGGAATTAATTAATTAGTCCTGTAAGAAGCTTTTGGGCCAAAGCCTCTTTCTTACACACCCAGGGAAATGCCGATCACCACTTTGGGGTTAGGAAGCAATTTTTCTCCAGGCCAGTTTGGCCAGGGATCCTGGAGGTTTTTTGTCATCTTCTGGGAGTGGAACAGCAGTCACTGGGGTGGGGGGGGGAGAGGTATTTGTGAATTTCCTTCATTGTGCAGGGGGTTGGACTAGATGACCCTCAAGGTCCCTTCTAACTCTGATTCTATGAAAGGGTTAATCATTTTCTGACTGATTGTGAAATGGGTTGGACAAACCAATACATTCTGAAATCACTCCACTCTCCAAGATATATCTCCAAGCTGTGAGGACTGAACTGAAGTAAGGACAGATGGACTCACATTCTAGCTGTATCTGAAGAAGTGAGCAGTGACTGACGAAAGCCCATCTCCTGCTACAAATTTTGTTAGTCTTTAAGGTGCTGCTGGAGTCTTCCTCTTTTCTACTGCTACAGACAAACTAACATGACGACCCATCTTGAGCTATAAACCAATACAGTTTAGGAAATTTGCAAAAAGTTATCCAGTCATCTGAAGGGGTTGCAAAGAGTCGGACTCAACTGTGCGGCTGGTCAACAAAGCCTGAATAGGAGAAGGATTTGCTCTGTTTTCTTGAGGAGGGGAGCACCCTCGTTGAAGACTGCAACTTCTGGGGGTGAAATATGCTCCATCTTCCTCCTTGGCTCAGACCGAGGACGAGGATATGGGAACAGGTACTTTCAGTGATTTTCCAATGAAATGGATCCATCCTTTCAGCCCTCGCTGAAAAGGCGAGGACAGATCAGATATCAATAGTCTCATTGATCAGCTGTTTGTTAATAGTCTATTGCAAAACAAGGTCTTGCAATATGGAGATTTAAAAATAAAAGCCACGTTTAACATTTATAGGACAAAATGAATTAACTCTTGATAGATTTAAAGGAGGAGCAGGCCTTTAAATCATTAGCTAGGATTCTGCATGTGCCCACTGATTTAACTCTGCAAAAGGACAAACCTAATGTGAGGATGTGGATGATGGTATTGGAGCTGCTTTTGTGCAGCGTTTTACAAACACAGAGGCTGCTACACACCAATGAAACACAACAGAAAAACCATCGGCTCATATCAAGATTGTTTTAGTTGGAGTGTTTTACCACTGCACACCTATGCATGTGAGCAATGGTATCAAAACTCCTTTTGTGCAGTGTTTTATAAATACAATCAGTAGTTCCTATGCATCAATGAAACATGACGGATAATATTTATTTATTAGTTCAATTTATACCCCGCCCTCCCCACCAAGGCAGGCTCAGGGCGGCTTACATAAAAATCCATATATAAATACAATTAAGGTAAAAAGGTAAAGGTTTCCCTTGCTCGAAAGCCAGTCGAATCTGACTCTAGGGAAGCAGTGCTCATCTCTGTTTCCAAGCTGAAGAGCCAGCACTGTCCGAAGACGTTTCAGTGGTCATGTGGCCGGCATGACTAGACACCGAGGCACACGGAACACTATTACCTTCCCACCAAAGCGGTACCTATTTATCTACTTTCAATTTCTTGCTTTCGAACTGCTAGGTTGGCTAGAGCTGGGACCAGAGACGGGAGCTCACTCCGTCACACGGCACTCGGGTCTCAAATTACTGAGCTTTCGGTCTGCAGCTCAGCGTCTTAACCAGTTGAGCCACCGCAGCCCCTTGTAAACCATTCATAAAAACAACCATAAACAATTCATTTATCAATCATCCTAAATGCTGGAACAGTCATCTAATAAAGTGCGAGAACAGAAGGTTTCAAGGTTGCCTTAGGAAGGAATCCTAAGGAGGTCTACTTGACATTGGATGCAGAAAGCTAATTCTGTAGTGAAATCAAGAAAGCGTATTGTTTGGACCAAAGTTTTCATAATAGACTACCGGATATCAGGGAGCTGTAGTTAAAAAATTTAGAACCTTGAGAACACCGAACACTGGATTTGTCATTTTCTAATGCTGTAAATTGTCTGACACAAAACATTTTCATACTACGTGCTTTGAGGGAAACTTTGTCTTAAAAAGCATTTCACTCAGTTTAAAATGGAACAAAAAAATTTGAAAGTCTTGTTGTCAGTGCTCACCAAAATCTCCCAGTTTTTCCACAGGGGAAAAAATGGGGGGGGGGCCTTTTTCTTAAGAAGTACGTTTTTCAGGCCTTCACATCTAATACCAAGCAAACTTCCCTCAGGAGGAAATTCCTGGGATGGTGCAAGCAAAGTATAGAGCACCAAGAGACAACAGAAAGGGGGATTCTTCAGGGAGAATCTCATCTTAAATGACCTTACACAATTTGGACTATGACTTATCTGAGAGAAGACCATCAGGTCCCTTGTACACTGTTCTAAAGGTTGGGCGAGCGATTCAAAAGTCATCTTCATCCTGTATTCCGGATAGAGTCCATCCAAGGAGCCAGACAAAAATGTTGTACTCTGTAACTTGAGAATTCTAAGGCTTTGAAAACAGGTGTCTCCCAATGTGGCACCTGTGGGTGCCAGGACTCCCACCTCCCCCCTTCCATGGCGCCTCCAAAGTGTTTTGAGAAACTGGGTGGGACCAGGTGGGGGGGCTCTTGCCCAGCAGGATTTCTGATTGGCTGTGCAAATTAAAATAATGTCGTTTTGGAGGCAGCTACCGCCAGAGCATTGGTTTTAATCTCTCTCTTACTCCTCCTTCCAAAGGTATTTTTTAAAACTACCCCTCGTCCCCGGCACTTTGGGCGTCCTCGGGGTGCGTATGGGCGTGGCTGGCTCCACCTCCCACGGCAGCCATTTTGTGGTTGCGCCCACCAACCTCTGTCAGAATTTGAGCCCACAGGGCTCAAAAAGGTTGGGGAATGCCCTGATCTGGATCGCCCAGGCAACCCCGATCTCATCAGATCTTGGAAGCTAAGCAGGGCCGACCCTGGTTAGTACTTGGAAGGGCGACCTCCAAGGAATACCAGAGCCGGGACGCAGAGGCAGGTAGTATTAAAGCCACCTCTCTGAAACGTCCTAGTCCCAGTAGGGGTTGCCAGAAGTCACCATGACTTCCAGGCTCACAAACACACACATTCAATAATTATGATAATGGTAATGATGATAGGTTGGGGAAGCCCTGCATTAATAATAATAATAATAATGACAACAACAACAACAAGGAACCCCTGCTTTAAAAATACATGGTAAAACCTAGACATATATTTTCTTCTCAGGTTCCTTGAATCTGTCTGTTCTACCATTACAGTAGGAGACATCCACAGATATTGCCAGGAAGTTTAAGTTCTGGACTGCCACATGGCACCTTATTTGCTATGCTCTGGGTAGACAAAAATCAGCAAATACCGTGCTACAGACAATTATAAAATATCTTCACTTTGGAGGAAGCTTTGAGCTCACTAAGAGAGTCTTTTTGCAGCATTCATTGAAAAATTTGGATAAATATTTTGGTATTTGGCAATCTTGTGCTTGGAAATATCTGTTGAACTCCCTGAGGAAGACACTGAAACAGGAGGATATCTGAACTGCTGTTGGAGGAAGACTGAGTACTTATTCAAAATAGACTTAAAGGAGTCCTCCCTCTTAAAACTTTTGTATAATTAAGGAGGACTGATATTAATTAAAGGGTTGTGCAATATCTTTTGTGATATATTAAGAGAGGATACTTTGATATATGATTCTTTCTATGTATTATGGCTTATGTGATAAATAATATATGGTGAATAAATTGTAAAAATAAAAAACAAAAAATATATAAAAATTATTTGAGATATTTTATAATCGTCTATAGCATAGTATTTGCTGATTTTTGGTATTTCCTACTTACTGTGGGTTCTATTTTCGTTTTGTGAAATGCTCTGGGTAGCAGCACCCTTTCGGTGGGGAGGGAAGCCTTTGGAACAATAATCTCCCTAGCACCACTCAGAACAGGCAGCCAAGAGGGACAAAACTTCCGAAGATTACAGCAGAAGCCACAGAAAAGGTCTGAATGGCTGACGCCAGCTTGAAGGTAACACTGTACAGTCTCCCATGCTATCGCTGCAGTCGCGCTCACCTTAGCTCCAACGTCTCCAGAAAGCTGACCAGACACAAATACAGCGGCAGGCTTAAGTTGTAACGCAAGAGCAGGTGCACGTAAAGATTCCCGCAGGAGGCCACCGGCTGGTGTAACGTGCTCTGCTTGGAAAAACTCTTGATCGTGAGAGTAGTGCACAGGCAGGCTCCGAGGACGAAGGGGAAAGCGGCCAGGGGCTTCTGCAGAAGGTGGACATCTCTGAGCTGAGGTGAAAGCTCACGGGTTAGCAAACTTCTTAAACTTCCCCAAGGCTCTCATGCAAAATCCAGAACCGTACCACTAGCATATCCCTCCCCACCAGTCAACTTGGACTCTTTGAGAGTTTAGAGTCCAAGCAAGAGAAGGCCTCCCCTGTTCTTGGATAAAAGGTAAAGGTAAAGGTTTCCCTTGCTCGGAAGCGAGTCGGATCCGACTCTAGTGGGCGGTGCTCATCTCCATTTCCAAGCCGAAGAGCCAGCACTGTCCGAAGACTTCTCCGTGGTCCTGTGGCCGGCACGGCTAAATGCCAAGGCGCACAGAACGCTGTTACCTTCCCACCGAAGTAGTACCTATTCATCTACTTGCAATTTCTTGCTTTAAAACTGCTAGGTTGGCAGGAGCTGGGGCCAGAGACAGGAGCTCACTCCGTCACACGGCACTCGGGTTTCGAACTGCAGCTCAGCGTCTTAACCTCTGAGCCACCACGGCTCCTAGATTCTTAAATACCACCTCCCAAAACTAATGGCCCTGTGCAAAGATCAGGTGCAGCCTCTTCCTTAGCTGTGCTGTGTTCGGGTGGGGGGGGATGCAACAATACTTCCACCATCTCCATAAACACAGGTTCCTTTCCACACAACATGTACCCCCACACCACTCAACGCCTTCTACCCACCTCCTCACCTCCACACACGCGCCCGGTCGGAGCCCGCGGCCAGAATTCAACTGCTGCTGATAAGCAAGACAAAGGGTAAACTTGTTGTCCAGTTCGTAGAGGCTGGCTTGAGTATTCAGGACTTGGGTGATAGTGCCCTGGAGAATGAATGGAAGAAGACAATGTTTGGGAAGGAATACGAGTTTGACTGTTAAGAGGAATCTCAGAGCTACAGATGGGAAGGTCTGGGGAAAACGGGAAAATGTGGGGGACGGGCTTTTTTCCAAAGCTGTTTCTTTTTTCTGGAAAAATTGAAAAAAAGTGGATTATGGAATATTTTCTTTTACAATGGAAAATATGCAATTTTTTTCTCTAGGGGGCTAATTGCAGTTGTCACAAGAGACAGAAAAAAGGTTTCTGTTTCCTTTTTGTTTGTGGGTTTCATCTTGTTGGTATAGCTGGTGGATCTGTTTCTGTCCTCTGCTAGGCCTCAAAAGACGACTAGAAAGGACTAGAAAGCGATCAAAGAAACTGAAACTAATAGCAGCAGTTCAGAAAAGGAGACTGCCTATATTCCATGTATATTCATTGAGTCTTGATTTCCTTTTCTGGGTTTTTGATCATGGAAATGAGTGCTTTATGTCTGTCTGTGCTATGGAGGAGTAGGAGGATTAGAGGAGA
>NW_015174370.1:0-8730 GCF_001447785.1 Gekko japonicus
GGCTTACTGCCAGGAAAGTGTTCTTAGGACTGCATCTTCACTCATCTTCAACTTAAGTCCCTTGTAGATGAGGTGAATTGTTTATATCCTTCAATTAGGTTTTAGGCTTGGTTATGGCACTGAAATGGCTTTGGTACTCTGATGGACTACCTGTGCTGGAAGGTGGACAGAGGAAGTACAACTCTGTTGATTCTCCTAGACCTTTCAGTGGTTTTTGATACTATCCCTCATGGTATCCTTCTGGACTATCTTTCCAGGCTGGGATTGGGAGGAAGTGTTTTTGGCCCTACCTGGAGGGTAGGTTTCAGAAGGTGGTGCTGGGGACTGCTTCTCAGCTCCTTGGTTCCTCTTGTCTCCTATGATCTACATGAAACTGTCAGGTGAGGTCATCTGGAAATCTGGATTGGGTTTTCACCAAATATGTGATATCTCTTATCTCATGTGTTTGGCTGATACGAGGGCCGGATCTGACATAAATGTCACTTTGCCAGGCTGGGCCATGTCTGCCATAAAATGCAATGTCAGGTACCAGAGATATAAACTATATTATGAAGGACACAAGCAAATCCAATTAATGATATTATTTTTAAAACTCAAAATACAAACATGCTTAAAATATTAATATTCTTACAGTATTTCCTTTATTTAACAGTCTTTGATAATTGACACCTCTTGCTCTGAATTACTGCATCAAAATAATAAAAAATCTGTGCTGCTGCAATCTTGAGTATGCTGTTTAGATGTGTATCTATACGCTGACAACGTACTTTTGATTTATTGACATTTATTACAGAAACAAGCTGTTCACAGACGTACATTATCCCAAACATAGACAGAATTTTAGAAGCAAAAGTCTTAAGTTGGGGGTAATTCAGACCCCAAAACTGGTAACATTTGCTAATGCCGACTTCAGAAAGCTTATGCTTCTCTACAGCATCACGCTGCTCCCACACCTATCTGCAATTTGCGGCATCCTTTCATTGGTAAGTGGGGGAGCAGTGGGAATGTCCCATTTTGTCAACTGTACTAACTCACTATGTGTACTTCCCTTTGAGTATGCCCCCCATCTTAGAGAAACATTTCCTGACCCCCCCCCCCCCGCACAAGTAATCCCAGGGATTGTCTTCCCTCTCTGAAAATATACTTCCCCACTACACTAGATCAGCAACTTTTTTCTCTGCAACCCTGGAAACATTTTTGTGTGTGAAGCAGGGTTTCTTCCCCACTGAGAGAAATCCACCCCAAAATGTACACATATAATATAAACTCTCCAAGGAACTGGAGCCACTGCCTTCAACACTTGCTCAATCCACCACAAAAACCATGAACCCTCCACAGATTCACCAGCCACCTGTCCATGACCAGAACTCCTAAATCAGCCCTTTTCTCCCACCACTTCTGTGTGATTCATCCACACCAATCCACTCACCTCCAAATCTTAAGTCTACTTCCACTGACCACTCCTTTCCTTGAACTTCAGTTCCACTTAGAGACTTGACCTTCCACAAAGACACAAATATGCCCCATGGTGCTGAAGTTCGAGCATGGGAACTTAGAACTGGGAGACCCAGGTTCATAAGCCCCACTCTGCCATGGAAGTTGCTGGGTGACTTTGGGCCAGTCACTCTCTCAGCCTAACGTACCCTGCACAGTTTTCGTAGGAACAGAAACATAAATGGGGAGAACAAAACTTGTAAATTGCTTTGGGACCCCATTTGGGGAGAAAAGCAAAGTACAGATCCCTAGAAAATAAAAATGATGCAACAAAATCTGATTAAGCATTTAAGGTGGCTCAAGACTCCTGTTTTATCTTAGCCTACTACTACACCCCTGCTCTTGCATGCCACCTGTCCCAAACACAGGCACTCAGCACCTTCCCTCACTGCAACATCTGTATTTCGCCTTCCCCTCCCATGGTTTTCCAAGTGCAGTTCCTACCACACACCCCTTTGCAAACACTTCAACCCTTCCCTTCTGTTCCCCTCACTCCAGTCCTTTATACCCCTCCCCCAAATACACTCTGGCATTCCCATTCCTACACTTTGTCTAATACCCATTTCCAACAGCAGTTCCCACACCCCCACCACCTTCACACATTCAATGATTTTCTCCATCCCTTCTTCCTTCCCTCTTCCCAAAGGGCCACTTCTCCAGTATCACAGCAGAGAAAGAGCAAGAGAGGCAGACAGAAGAGAAGAAGGTGGCAGTGACAGTGGTGAAGGGGGAAGCCCAGCACACGTACTGACAAGAAGGCAGCAACCCCCCTGCTTCTGACAGAAGGAGGAGGGTGGGTGTGGCCACATATGTGCAACCTGGCCCAATCAAGAGAAAGAGGAGAAGGGGGTGGACCCTCCAGCCAGCTGACCTGACTTGGGTCTTTTTCCTGCTCTTGCTGCTGCCGCCACCACCCTCCGCTTCCTTGCACTCGGGCCAGATAACAGACCTGGAAGGGATGGTTCCTGCCTTTGGACCATATGTTTGACACCCCAGCTGGTGTCTGGGCAAGCCTCGATGGAATAGCACTCAGAATATTTCCATCCAGCTTCTGCTTCCTCTCATAGCTGAAGCCTCAAGTTCTACAAAGCCTACTTCCATCTAGTCTTACTCAGACAGGTGTGAGAATGAGATATTTTCTTAATTACTTTTTGCAACCCTGCTCCAACCTAGGAGTGAAAAAGAAGTGGAAGAATATTAAGTTTGCCTGTTAAGAAGTGAGGTGGGCATCTCATAGCACTTTGAGTGCTAGGTTTGGCCCTCCTATGTTTTGGATAGCAAAACATAATCTCAAGCGTGAAGAGCTTCTTATGTTTTCTAATGCTTGACTGGTCAATTAGTATGGTGACTCATCAGTGGAATCCTAAACAGAGTTACTCCAGTCAAAACCCATTGAACCCATTTCAATAGTTTTAGACTGGAGTAATTGTATCAGGGACAGCACTTTATGAGTTGCTTAAAAATAAACATCTGCTTGTAAATTTGATTGTTCAATTAACTTCAAACTAATATAGGAGGCTCCTGCTCTCTTGTCTTTCCACATACTATGCAAAACTGAATTATTCAAGAGGGCTTTCTAAACAGGTAATAGGGTTGTACTGTAACAAAACAGTTTAAAAAGAAACTTGGGCAAAGGGTTAGGGTCTGTGCTACTGTGTATAGTTTGTACTGCCTACTATGTAATTTTGGCACAGTTTAATGTGTCATGTTTGTATTTGCATTTTGCTTCAGTTTTTTTTTTTCAGATTTCTGGTTGGTCCCAGATTTCTAGAATCCAAATCCTATTGTACTGTGTACTGAATGTCCCATATTGTTGATTGTAATTCACCTTGAGTCCCAGTGAGAAGTGCAAACTATAAATAATGTGAACAAATAATATAAATAGATAAATGTGGGCCATTAGGCGTGATAGCTAAATGGAACTTTTAGGTTCAGCCTCCATATGGCTCTGAACAACAGTTCCTGAGTGACAACATTGCAGAAAGGCTTTTGTCTTCATGTCATGCATCAAATATCAGGAAGTATCAGGAAGGTCACCATGGAAGAAAGGATACAGGACTAGATGGGCTTTTGGTCTGAACTAGCAGGTCTCTTACATTCCTACAGGTGAAGTGTCAATGAAGTGTCCTTTTTTGACAGCAGAGAGCTTTTTTGATAACAGTCTCTTTAACTTAAGAGGCCAAATATCTGGAATCAGCATACCCCTTGCAGTTCTCAGCATCTAGTTTTAGTGTACATCTGCTGTGTGCTCCTAGTCATTTCCACTACCCCAGTTCTGATAGTGTGTTCTTCCGATAATGTATAAAAGAGATTGCAAAGTAGTTGCTTGCCCTCCCCCATTCCCTTGAGTCCTTCTGACACAACTGCTTCATCATTGTTGGTTTATGCCCTTGTTCCGCCAGCAATTGGCGTTAATTTTTTTCTAAGTACAGTTCATCTTCTATCTCTGCCTTCAAGCCATATAGGCAATCTATTGTAATTGTAGCTTTTATATCATCTTGAAGATGCCCTTCACCTTGGGATTACCCATATTTCTTTGTTCATCCTGTTTTCCCATGTGATACCAACTTAATATCTTTCCAGCAATGCTCTGCAGTTCAAAGCTTGTGCTCTTTCTTATCTCTGAAAAAAGACATTTAATCTATCTTTAGTTTCTATACAAAGATTGACACAATGAGGTCCAGAGTGCCTTCTTAAAACAAAGAATGGGAAATATGAAGTCATAGAAATATTGTTGAATAGTCTTACAATACTCTTCAATAGGATTTGGCAAATAATAGTCGATGGAAGACTACAATTGACCCACACACACAGATAACCCCCTCACAACACATCAGGTGTCTGAACAGGTGGCAGCTGCCGCTTCAATGGCTGTTAACTTTCCAGCTGGCGAGCTTCAGTAGGCTTTATCCCGGAAAGCAAAAGGGGTGAAACAGGGGTGTAAAACAGATGTGTGGCTGCTAGGAAACTATGCGAGCATCCCATTTCCTCCTTTTATACTCTGCAATCTACTAATTCAATATGTGGGAACAAACTTCAAGTCCATCGCTGTTAAATTTATGCTGAAAGTCTTTACCACCCCTGAAGAAACAAAGCACAGTGGAAATGTCCTGCCATTTTAGCAGTGCAAGTTGCTGCTGCTGCAGAAATGCTAAAGAACCCCCCACTTCACTGCTATTTCTTTCTGCATGAATACACAGCTTTGTTTACATGAGGTCCTACAATAGGAGGATAGGGGGATACTTTGGGAGGAGACTCAGCAGAATGGTGTTCCCTGAGGTCATGACACTTTTTCCAGCTGTGTAACTGGAAGTGGCATCATCCTATCTCCATAGAATTTTAAGTAAATGCTAGATCAGCTGATGATGCAGTGGTGGCACTTCCAGTTACATGGCCATAAATGACATCATGATGTTGAGGGATACTGTTCCTGCATTTTCTCCCCACCACTCATCAAAGCAGGCAATGATGGCAGGAATTCCCCCTCTCCTACCTGGTAAATGACAAAGCTAGCACACACACACACACACAATCCCCATCTTCTGTCCACTCACTTATAGATTTAACATAAGAAGCCAGGAGGAAAGTTATTATCAGAAGCACCACCACCAAATCTTTATGTAGGTTTCCATCCAGAATTAAGATTGCTGAGAAAAACATCAATAACCTCAGATATGCAGACGATACCACTCTAATGGCAGAAAGTGAAGAGGACCTAAAGAGCCTCTTGTTGGGTGTGAAAGAAGACAGCACAAAAGTTGGCTTGAAACTCAACATCAAAAAAACGAAGATCATGGCATCCGGCCCCATCACTCCTTGGCAAATAGAAGGGGAAGTCGGGGAAGCAATTACAGAATTCACATTCCTGGGATCCAAGATCACTGCAGAGAGTTGGACTATAAGGAAGGCCAAGCGCTGAAGAATAGATTCTTTTGAATTATGGTGCGGGAGAAGACTCTTGAGTCCCTTGGACTGCAAGCAGATCGAATCAGTCAATCCTAAAAGAAATCAACCCTGACTGTTCCCTGGAAGGCCAGATAATGAAGCTGAAGCTCAAATACTTTGGCCACCAAGTGAGAAGGGAGCACTCACTGGAGAAGACCCTGATGCTGGGAAAGATTGAAGGTAAAAGAAGACAGGGACAGCAAAGGATGAGATTAGGTTAGACAGTGTTATCGATGCAATGAACATGAAATTAAGCAAACTCCAGAGCACGACGGAAGACAGGAAGGCCTGGCGTGATGTGGTTCATGGAGTCACGAAGAGTCAGACTCGACTGTGCAACTGAACAACAATGAACCCAGAATATCCCTTTGAATAGAGTTGAACCCAGAACGTCCATGCCCATGTCCAATTATCACTTCACTGGACCATCCGGCCCCTTTTCCTTGGCATTTTGTTCACATTTTTTTTGTCTCCTTACTAATTCTTCAGCCCCTACCTAGTGTCAGGGAGACAGTTGCACATAACTGTTATAGATGAAAGAAAGATGTTATAGTCTCCTTTGCAAAAAGCTATAAGCACTGTGTAGTTCAAAACACAGTTCAAATTTTTATCATGTTATAGATAAGACATTATAGGCGATGGCCTTGATGAAATCATTTATAACAAATGTGACAGAGAAGATTGAGGGGCCTGTCAACCTTGTATTCTACATGGCACATTGTCCTTCCATCAAGTCAAATCTCATGAATGAATTGTGTTATGCAAAGAATGTGAATTTCTGTTTGATGAGCTAAAGAGGAATAATACCTTGGATTAGAGCCGTTGGCTAAAATTAGTCACTGGAATAGAATAGAAAAAATGCTACATATTTGCATTTATGGATTTACAAGCCAGATTATTCATTCATAGGCATTACTAGTGTCACATATAACGACTAGGGGTGTGGAGGGGGGGAAACCCTGGTGTTTTTCAGTTTGCATCTATTGGACGCAATTTTTTTTTTAGTAGAGCAGAACTACAGGAGAGATGACAAAGTGCTCACCTCCTGGCCCAACACCAGCTGCTTGAGTAGTTGCAGAATTACTCCCAAGCAGTTGGCTGCAAGTTTGACCCTTAGGCTGTGAAAAGCAGTGGGGAGCAGAAAGCAGGGGTTTAAATGGCTTTGAGCCATTTCATCTCTAGGTTTCTGCTGGCTGCGGCTTTTGGTGGCAAACAAAAAGCAGGGGGTGAAATAGCTGGGAGCAATTTCACTTGCTTTCTGCTGGTCATGGCTTTTTGTGGCCAAAAGCTGACCACAGCTAGCCAAATGCCACAGTGAGCAGAAAGCTGGGAGGCATTTCACCCTCTGCTATCTGCTCATTGCAAAAAGTTGCAGCCAGCAGAAAGCAGGGGGTGAAATGCCTCCCAGTAATTTCACCCCTGCTTTATGCTCACTGCCAAAAGCCATGGCAAGCAGAAAGCCAGGGGGTGAAATGGCTTGGAGCCTTTTAAACCTCTGTTTTCTGCTCTTCACAAACCACCATGAACTGCATCAAAATTCATGGAAGTTCATGGTGGCTCTCCAGTTTGCAAAAATCGCTTCCTAAGCTACAAACTGGCCAAGTGTCAGTTAAGCTACCATGGGGAGGTCAGTTGTACTCTAATTGCCATTGCATTCCTTCTGTGCTTCTTCGCTGCTGTAACACTTATCTCTAAGTTCTGCAGGTGGTGGGGTGTTGATGTCTAGTTCCAAGGGAACCGTGAAAGCGAGCTTGGTTCCCAGCTTCAGCGCAAACAGCCGGAGCACCTTCTCCCGCGTGCGGGAGTGTGGCTAATTGGCCAGGGCAGTGGGGGTGGTGCATATGAATACCCTATATCCAATTATGCCCCAGAGGCAGCCACCATTCTTAACAGTGCCTATGTTAATGCATCTATAGCTCTTCAATAAAGTATTACCTTTCCTGATAAGCGTGTACTACGTTGTTGGCTGTGGGTTCTGACACCAAGATTCATGACAAACATTAGTTCATGAGCTGGTTCGTACCCATCCCTAATTATAGCATAGTACTGGAAACATATATGTGCCAAATCAGAAATGTCATGTTACCAGCAAATGCAAGAATTTATATGGTTTTGTAAAGAATGTTGGCCATACTCATATGGGAAAGTGGGTTTCTTATAGTAGTTTAAAATGGACAGAATAACGTTCGACAATGCCAAAGAAGAGCAAAGCTTTAGACGGTATGTCAGACTGGAATCTGGGAGAGGCGAGTTCAGATCCCCACTCTGTTGCCAGCAGGTCGAGATAGACTCTACTCCATTCCCTCTATAGTTTCCTGTTCCTCGCTTGCAATCTGCTGACGGGATGTCCTGATTTTTGAGCCTTTCCTTTCCCGGTTAGATTTCTCTTTAACCTATTATGAAACAGAGAGTAAAGCCCTACAAGCACTACTTGACATCTTTTTTCCAATCAAATTAAGGTGCATGTACCAAAAACCTTCATGGCCAAACTCAGACTATCCAAATAGCCATCTATCTTACCTCATCCTGGCAGGTGGTCAAATGGCCATATCCATTCTGCCTAAATCTGTCCCTTATATATAAAGCCATAGTGGGGCCCAACGTTCCAATGCACACCAACAGTGTTTGGAGGCTTGAACTGTCAGTCAGAAGACGCTGGCTGGGTTGGCTGGCTGCTTTGTGTAGTCCCGCCCATGTCAGCCCTGGCCAGTGTGTTCGGTTCAGTCTGCTCTGGGCCTCTGCAGACTGAGCGCAGGGACGGGGCTTCTACGGCTGGGCCACTTCAGCCCACTCTTCTCTGATTGGGCCAGCATTTCAAGGTCATTTGCATATGGAAGCTGATTGGACTTCCCTCCATTCCACACCTCAAACTCCCCCCCCCGCAAGACAGTTGGAACTGTCAGTTGCATATGGGACCTGGTGTATTCTGAGGTAAAATATGTCCTCACTCACAACACATCACTTCCCCTTCAAAAGAAACAAACCCAATAACACAATCATGCCACACCACAAAAAAGACAGATCACACCACAAGCAGAATACCACAAGGCAAAAAATGATAGGAAAAGGTGCCAGCAGTCACCCCATTACTGCCACAGATATGTACCTGAGAGCGCTTCAGAGGATGGTGTGCAGGTCCCAGGTTCATGTTTTAAAAGCTGCCTGGGGGATTATGGACCATTCACACACTTTCAACCTTAACATACCTCATAGGGTAGTTGTGCGGGGAAGAGGAGAATGATGTCAGCTGCTTTGGTTCCCACTGCAGGGAAAGACTGCCCTTTCCCTAGG
>NW_015174370.1:9143-61191 GCF_001447785.1 Gekko japonicus
AATGCCATACAGTCCACACTCCAAAGCCATTTTCCCCAAGAGAACTGCTCTTTGTGTTCTGGAAATCAGTTGTAGACTAATCCTGGAAGATCAACAGGCCACACCTGGAGGCTGGCAACCCTAGAAATGGTTAAAACTACCAGAGTCTTCTGTGTGTGGTCTACAAAGCAGAACTGAAGGGGGAATAGGTAAGCTCACCCTCTACCCACCACGCCTCAGGGGCTATTACACCTTGTTCCTGTGCAGCTTGATATACAAGAAATAGTACATGAAGCCTGTCACTTTGAATATTTGAACGTCATGCTGTTAAAAGCACAGAAGCAGAGACGGGAAAAGCAACTCCAGTTCATACTGAGAAAGGGAGTGAGAGGAATTTCCCAGCTGATAAGATTTATAGACATGCTGTGTTGTTTTTTTCTGTTAGGGGCACCTTTAAAAGCTGTCCAACAGAATGAAATTTAAGCAGGTAGAACTTTCCTCTTCATTTCATCTCTATGCCAGAAAAGTGTCACCTGTTAAAGTTTTCCTCACTGGGTACTTCTGAAGGGTTAGGAGCCCTGCCAGAAAATGTTGGCAGCCTACAAGGCCTGTGCTGCTGACATAGCCTAGGGTTGCCAACCTCCAGGTGGTGGCTGGAGATCTCCTGCTATTACAGCTGAACTTCAGGTGAGAGATTGGTTCCCCTGGAGAAAATGGCTGCTCTGGAAGTTGGAGTCAATGGCTCTGTCCTCTTCAGGCTCCACCCACCAAATCTCTGGGTATTTCCCTCCTTAGAGCTGGCAACCCTACTTTCCGCTCAGTGCCTGTTGGTAGGCAACTAAGCTTGGTCCTGTCACCTATTTTGGCCTTTGGGAGAAAACACATTGGGGCCATATAGCCAACTCCAGATGGGAAATTCCTGGAGATTTGAGGGATGGAGCCTGAAGAGGGTGAGGTTTGAGGAGGGGTGGGACCTCAGACAGGTACAATGCCATAGACTCCACCCTCCAAACCACTCAGTCCCTCATGGGGAACCATTGTTTCCAATCTCCAGGTGAGGGCTGGAGACCACTTGGAATTACAACTGCTCTGCAGAAGGGAGGGCAGAAAGCTGAAGTCAAAGGGGCAGATAATGGTAGGTTGATGCTTAGCTGGGAAGGAGATGGGGTTGCCAACTCCAGGCTGGCAAATTCCTGGGGATTTGAGGGGTGGAGCCTGGAGAGAGTGGGGTTTGCGGAGGGGTGGGACCTCAGACAGGTAGAATGACATAGACTCCACCCTCCAAACCAGCCATTTTATCCTGGGTAACAATTGTTGCCAATCTCCAGGTGAGGGCTAGAGATCACTCAAAATTACAACTGCTCTTCAGGTAGCAGAGATCAGTTCCTCTGGAGAAAACAGTGGACTCTGTCATTATACCCTGCTGAGGTCACCACAGCAAATTGACACTGTTTGCCCAAAGGCAGAGCACTCTCCCAGAGCCTCTTTCTAGATCTCGTTGTATTTATTTCCACAACGGGCCTTATTCCTAGTATATCTATAAAGGAAACTAATCTCCTGTCAGTCTGCAATCTGAACCATTTATGGTGTCATTCCCAAATAAAGAATATTCATTATTCCTCTATCCAAATAGCTCTCACTGGATTTGAGGAAACGGTTGACTCCATCAGGAAGGTATCATTCATTGACCTTAAAACTTGGGCAAGTTGATGTGGGTGGAGGCAGCCCTTCATATACTTTGAACGAAACCATTTAGGGATTCGAAGATCAAAACAACCATCTTTAATTGAGCCTAGAACCAATTGGAAGCAAATACAACTGAAGTAGCACTGTTTTTATATGTTTGTTATAATACATTCCAATGAGGACTGTTGCAACTCTATTTTGTACCAGCTGTATTTCCAAAACACATTCATGGACAGCCACACAGAGAACATGTTATGGAATTCCAGTCTGGATGTTACTGAGGCATGTGTGATTGAGACTGTAGGTCTGCTTTCTTCAAGAATGATCAAAGCTGGCAAACCAGCTTCAGCTGCAAAAAAGGAGCAACAAGTGACCTCAAGCACATCCATCGACAATGTAGAAGCATTACCACATTGCATAACTGATCCTCCAGGGACCATATAACTCTGCTCAGAACAAGCCAATTCCCTAACTACCTTACTTAGCACCCATAGCATTATCATTTTATCTGGATTAAGGTCCAATTTATTTACCCTTTGTCCAGATACTGATATAGCACTGATATACCTGCACCCTGGATTTGGATGGAGAGCTTATAGCTGTGGGTTCAAGGGTGGTAGCAGCACATTTTGTTGCAGCATGGCATGGATTTGTAGACTGGACCCCAAAGGTGCAATTCACACTGAAGTCAATAACAAAACTCCAGTTTACGTTAATGGTTTTGGTTTGCAGCCTCCATTTCCATGACCACAAACCTGCTGCAATAATTAATGTTTTATGCTCCCAGGAAGATGTTTTATAACCTTGAGAATTGCTATGTCCAACTAATTAAAATGTTAAATATACATTCTCTTAACCTTAGTAATGAATATGCCATGCTGGAAAAAATATTACTTCAATTCCCTTTATGCTAATTAGGGTGATAAAAATAAACACAAAAACAATTATACTTCAATGACTAGTCTTATCAGCTACTTCAAAAAACAAAGTTTGCTGAAGAACCATTCCTGAAAAGCGATTTGTTTTAGAACTGTACTTCCTGTATTAAATAGGCTCCACTTACCTGATTTGATTCTGGATGCTCTATTTTTATTCCTACTTATATCTGAAAAAAATAAGAGATAAGGACTGTAGAATATGTGATATTCTGTGACCATCTGCAAAACTGCCACAGTAGAACTTGTAGGCATACAAGTTGAGATGACCTGTTTTTTGCTACCAGTGTAATTAAAACAAATGGGTTGTATACAGCCAGCTTTTCTCTGAAGAAAAGGGAAGGAGGGGCCCCCTTTGACTGCCAAAAAAGTATGTGCTGGAGAACATGGGACTTCATGTCCAAAATCGTGGGATCGGAGCTGTAGTAAAATGGGGAAGCAGAAGAAATTTACACACACATACACACACACACACACACAGAGAGAGAGAGAGAGAGAGAGAGAGAGAGAGAGAGAGAGAGAGAGAGAGAGAGAGAGCCTGGATACAGGCTAAAGTTGCCAACCTCCAGGTGGAGCCTGGAGATCTGATATAACATCTGATCTGTAGACTATAGATATCAGTTTCTTTGGAGAAAATGGCTGCTTTGGAGGTTAGACTCTATGACTCTATATCCTGTGGAAGTCCCTCTCTCCCAAACTCTATCCTCCCCAGGCTTCCCTAAAATTTCCCAACCCAGAGCTGGCAATTCTAACCTAATGTATTTACTGCAAAGCTAATAGACTTCAACATTTTCTTGAGGTTATTCTGGGGGAGAAAAGGTAAGGACAGAAGATATGACTTTATTATTGGAGAACTATGTGATTAAGGCAGGTATATCATCATAACGTGGATTTTAATTCTGTAAAAATGGCTTTTTCCCTGCTAAAAACACTACAGAGGTTTGGGAGTAGGTGAGAGATTGCAGGGTAAGCAAGGCTGAATGACTGTGAACCCACTGATAAAATGTGAAAAGATACTTTCATAGTTTGCTGAATGAACATCACATGGAAGAAGAAGAAGAAGAAGAGATTGGATTTATGCTCCGCCCTTCACTACCCAAAGGTGTCTCAGAGTGGCTTACAACCCCCTTTCCCTTCCCCTCCCCACAACAGACACCCTGTGAGGTGGGTGGGGCTGAGAGAGCTCTGACAGAAACTGCTCTTTTCCAAGGACAGCTCTTATCAGAACTATGGCTTGCCCAAGGTCATCCAGCCAGGTGCAAGTGGAGGAGTGGGGAATCAAACCAGGTTCTCCCAGATTAGAGTCTGCGCACTTAACCACTATACCAAACTGGTTCATAAAAGAACCAATAATGATGATATAAACATATTTATTCAAGTTCTTCCTACCCAGGGAATCTGCATAATAAGTTTGAAAGGAAATGATAGTACATGTAATGCATTTTGTATTCATTGTCCTTGACAAACCTAACTAATAACTACAACAAATGGTACATCTGAGAGATTATCCTTAAATTCCGTAAGGCAGCAGGACCCTACCTGACCTTACCAATGGGATGGCAGGGCTCAGCAACCACAGTGCAAGCTCCCACCCCCCTGTCTTCCACAATGTCAGCAGACAGCCAGGTCACCCTCCTGCACAACCTGCCAGGAAGTGCTCTGTTGGGTTAGTGCCAGCTTGCCCTTGCTTGGTCAGGAGCGAGGCTGGTCTGGTGCTGCCCTCAGCCATGTCACAACTAGGGCAGGCCTCTGGGGATTGGGGTAACAGGCAGGCTCCTGAAGAAAGAAGCAACCTGGCAGGCATAGATGGCTCTGCAGACAGGTGGTGGTGGGGAAGTATCTGGCATAACACCAGGTGGATGGGAGGAACTTGCCCAAGCATTCAAGTCACATGTGTGCAGTGGAAATGGCCAATACATCCTATTGTGCAGTGGAAATGGCCAATACAGGCCCAGGGGTATTGTAGCGGATCCTGCTCAGAGGGTTGAAGAGCAGAGAGGAGGAGATCATCATTCTCATCATCATCATCATCATCATCATCTTTGTGTTACAGCCCCCTCCCTTTTCCTCACTGATGCCTAGCAGGCCCTTTATTTTATTTTTTAAATTTTTTATTAAGACAACAAAGAAGTTACAGTTTATGCGACACAGAAATGGAATGCAATTATACATCCTGGGAGAGGTGCTATTCATACATATATAAAGTTGGAAACATTACAACAAGCATGTCAAAACATATAGGTAAATAGTATTTTTAAATATTATTTCTAATGGGGAGTGCAAAGATGAAGGCAGGTTGTGAAACTAAAAAGTATACTAAGTGCTAGATTTGTGATCTTCTTGGCTGAACTTTTCATAGTGAGGAAGATTTCATGCTATGAGGGATTTGACTCTAGACCAGCTCGGGGAAAAAAAGTAGAAGAAGGGAGATGGGAAAGAAGAGGGACAGATCAGAAGTGAAGAAGTTGATGGTGTGAGTGATTTGGAGGAGCAAGGTCTTGCATAAGAGCATGGTTGATGAAGGGGAGCCATTTCTCAACAAAGATTGTTTTCGTGGGGTAGATGTCTGATGGAACTAGGCGATCTGTAATTTTTTTCCATTACCAGATGGCCCCAGACCTTCAAATACCATTCTGTTAATGAGGGTAACGATTGGGATTTCCAGTGTTTTGCTAATACCATCTGTGCAGTCATCAACAAGCTATGGATGAGTTCCCAAATCGATGGATCACCTTCATGAAGTAGTAAGATTGTCTCAGGGACTAAAGCGTAGCAGGCCCTTTAGAAGTAGGAGAGGTCTCAACAGAGTGGCAATTGTTGGACCAGGGGAAGGAGGAGTCCCACACATTTTTTAATTCAACTGTATTGGAATCAATGGGAATAGACATACAATAAACTGTACTGTTTGTATCTTTTACATTGTTCCCCCCCCCCCAAGTAAATCTACTGTAGCATCTCATAGTATATTACTACTGGGATGAACAGGACCAGGTCCTGGAGGTGCTTGGAAATAAAAAATATGTTTGCTTGAAAATAAAACCCAATTTACTGGGGCTTATGTTCAAATAAGTGACATGGGATTGTAGCCTTAGGGTGCATAAAAATTGTGCAAAAACAAATCCACGTGCTTGTCGAAAACAATCTGTGTTCTTGTCAGAAACAACTAACAGCTCAATCCTAAACTCCATCTCCAACGGTTTTAGGATGGCAGTCCTGCAATTTACTAATGGGGAAGTGAACTGTGTCTCTCTTGCTTGCATTGTCTTCTGGGTTAGTCTATTAAAGAGGCAGTACACAACAGTAAGAGTCTGAGATAGGCTGATGTATCTGGAGATACATTGGGGGCAAAAGCTGGCCGAATCTGCATTTCATTTTTAAAGCAGTCTTGATGCCGTCTTTCTTTATACTGGTGTGATGTTTTTTTCGATCTGCTATTTTTTTCTGCTTGCTGGTCGGGAATGTTGTTGTTCTCCTCCCTCTTCTCTAGCATGCCCGGCATTTGCCAGCACCCATTAGCTTTACACAAGGTAATAAATTACTTAAGGCAGCAAACCAAAAAGCTATAAACTTCTCTTTACATTCAAAGAGAAGGATTTTCTCAGCTTTCAGTTTTGCCCAGCTTTTGGTTTAAACAAGAAAGCAAAAATAGCCAAAAAACTGTAAAGACGGGGTGTTTAGTTTACAGGATGTATGTATGTATGTATGTATGTATGTATGTATGTATGTAGAAGGGATCTTTCTCTAACTTTTCAGGCAATATAAAAATCACAAAACAAGATAAAATCATTCACTCTTAGCTTGTCAAGCAAGGGAAAAGTTTCTTACATTCCTCTATGTGCTATCAGAAGGTAAACAGAGCAGATAAGCCTCCAATTAGCACTTGGGGGGGCTTAGAGTGCTTTTAAGCACATCCATTTGAGCCGGAGAGAAGCCACAATCATGACGGAGCCGAAACCATGGGGCAATAAAATAATGCAGACAGCAGAAATTATAACAGTGCAGTAGGAGAGCGAAACCTAAAGAGATGTGGACATCTTTTTTGGAGACGGAGTGAGAGTGTAGCCGAAGCAGTGGAAAATACCAATGCAGATTCCACCGAAGTCAGTGCTGCAGTGGTACCACACCAGTATAATCCCTGTGTTTGTGTAGAATTGCATGGCTTCAGGGGCTTGCCATGCACACAGTGGGGTGTAGTCAGCTTCCTAAGCCTCTCTAGCCCTAGAAAAATCCTGACATCTGTGCAACATTACACCACTCAAAGTCTTGATGTATCTCCAGATATCCCGTACAGGCTCATGAAAGGGAAAAAAATTGCCCCCCAACTTCCTACCCTGACCCCTAGGAATAGCGCATTTTAGGATATTAGCTAAGTCTGCAGCTCATCACAGCTCTCCAGAGCACTATATAAATCTCAGCCAGGACACGGATAGCTCAGGTGACAGGGTACAAGTGTGGAGTTATATATCTTCAACAATCCTGTCTCCTGCTAGCAGTAACTATGTACAGTACTGAAACAAGGGAGCTGGTGGATGCATTGGCACTACATTTTCTTGTTATCAGTACGATATAATGACAGTGCCCCTCTGGGGTGACTACCAGCCATTCTTTTCCACACTGTGCTACTGTTGACCAAATACCAACAATTCCGATTGCCTTGTTGGATCACAACCCCATTGAGCTGTCCTGGCAGACAGTGCAGACACAGTTCTGCTGCAACTCTCTACAATGGATGGGTAAGTATTGTCTCAGTGGTGACACCATGAAACCCATTAGGGGAAGCCCCCCGTTAGAGAACCCCTAAGGTGGTGATGGAGTGGGGAGCTGTGGATGCTACAAGAACACCATGTGTAGGACTTTGGAGCCTGTCTGATCTTTGCTGTTACTGAGGAACATACTGTCCTTGTATCTCTTAGAAAACTTTGCAGGAAGACATCCAACAGAGGAAGAGGCTAGGAAGGGTCCCATTCCAAGTATGATGCCAACTGTCTGCTGGGCCACAATGAAGACAACAGCAGCAATGATTATTGTGTGTCTGATGGCTCTGCTGCAGAGTTGCCAAATCTCCTTCTCTAGCCTCACTTCTGCATTATTGCAAGCTGGTTAACAGATAACCTCCTAGCCTGGGACTTGATACATAAGGATCAGTTCCCACCCCTTGCTTGTATGTGTGTGTGTATATATATATAGCAGAATACAAACACATAAACATATAAACAGGAAGGAGGTTTACATGCTGGCAGAAGAAAATGATAGAGGGACACAGGCAACTCTCGCTGGGGAGGGAGTTCCAAACTTTCAGCACCATAACTGAGAATGCCTTTTCTTGGGTGGCCACCCATCTAGCATCAGATGGTGTGGCCACCCAAAGTAGGGCCTCCAAAGATGATTGCTGTGGTTGGGCCACTTCATATGGGAGTCCTTCAGATAAACTGGCCCCAAGGATAACAGGGCTTTAAATGTCACCAGCACATTGAATTAGGCCTGGAAACAAACTGGAAGCCAGAGTAGAAAGAACAAGTCTGGAATGACATGGACTGCTTTTAGACAGCCTTTGTAATCTGCTTTGGTAGTAAGGTTGCCAGGTCCATCTTCGTCCCCAGTGGGAGACTTTGGGGGGGGGGCGTTCCTGGAGGGGTTGGGGCATCACCAACGTGATGGTGTCACATTGGACATCCAGGCTCCAAGCCCCTCCCCCGCGAGGCCCGTTCACCCTGGCTGCCTGCATTTAAAGGGTTCTCTTTAAGCGCAAGAAGCCGGAGGGCCCCATGTGCCCGATCTCTGAGGACTCCGTGGGGCCCCTTCGCCTGGCTGCCTGCACTTAAAGGGTTCCCTTTAAGTGCAAGCAGCACAAGAGCCCTGCATGCCTTATCTTCGAGAGGAAATCGGGCACACGGGGCCCTTTACCTGTCTGCCTGCACTTAAAGAGTTCCCTTTAAGTGCGGGCAGCCGGAGGGCCCCGCACACCCAATCTCCGAGCGGCAATGCTGCTTGGAGATTGGGTGCGGGCCTGCAGCCGCTGCTCTCCCTCCTTTCTCTCAAGAGAGAAGGGAGAGGGGTGGCTGCAAGTGTCGGGGCTTGGGGGCGGGGTTTCCCCACCCCCCGGCTGTGGGTTGAACCCCCCAAAAGCAGGTAACACCACCAATCTGGGGGGGTCTGGCAACCTTATTTGGTAGCCAGTTGCTAATGGATTTTTTTGTGTCATTTCAGACACTGACTGCTAACTGATTTTTATTTACCTTTTCACACAAAGCCACTTGCGTCTGGTTAGCAAAGTGTGGTTGAGCAGTTGAGGTAAACTGCTTCCTTCTGTTTTCACCTCTTCTTTGGGCTTGTGAATCACTGTAGTGTGCTGTTTAAAATGTCTGCAGCGCTTCCAATAGTGCCGTGCTTTTTAAAAATGTTCTAAGTTGAGCATTATAGTGCTAGACCAATATAACACTTCAGTGCTACGGTGGCACTATTGAGATGTCTTGGCACCATTGATACATTGAGAAGTGCTATATTGGTCTAGTGCTATAAACCTCAATTTAGAACGTTTTTTTAAAAAGTTCAAGCAAGATTGCACAGTGAAAAAAGGTTGGGAAAAAGCATGGCTCTGTTGGAAATGGTCAGATTGCTTCAGAGACGGCTCATTAATGGAATAAAATTCACTGCAGAAAACCTCAATCCCTGTATCACTTTATTTGGAACCGGGCCAACAACAGTTAACATCCCGTTTAGAATGGTAATCTGAAAAGGGCCATGGTCTCTAGGCAGCATTCTGGCCACAGCATTCTGTACCAACTGTTGTTTCTGGATGATTTTCAAGGGCCAGCCCCACAGACAGCATACTGCAGTTATCTAATCTAGACATTACTAGGGCATGCAACACAGTGGCAAGATATTTTCTGCCCATGGGTGACTGAATCTGGCTTACCAGATGAAAAGCACTCCGGTGAAAGGCACCCCGGCCACAGCTGTTATCTGTTCATCCAACAGGAACCCAGGTCTAGCAGCACCCCTAAACTACAAACCTGCTCTTTTATGGGGAGTGCAATGATATCCATAATAGAAGATACCCCAGACTCCCCCCCCCACATACCCGTAGCACCTTAGTTGTGTCAGGATTAATTTTATTTATCATTTGATTTGATTTATACCTCACCCTCCCCCACTAGTAAGCTCAGGGTGGGTCACAACAGGTAATTTCACAGTAAAAATAATATTAAAGTATACAATTTAAATCCAATTTAAAACCAATTCAGAATAAGTTGGCAGACTGGTTTGTGGTGGTCCAAAGTGCCTCCTGTGTGGGTGCTGGCTAGTTGGTCAATAAGATATCCAACTCGCCGGAAGATGCTGTGCAGATCTCTCTAGCATTGTAGGGACATTAAATAGGGCAGTATGAGCAAGGGAGGCTGAGATGGTTGGACGTCCGCTGCCTCAGCTGAAGGCCTGGTGGAACAGCTCCATTTTACAGGCCCTGCGGAATTGTAATAGATCCCGCTGGACTCTGATCTCCAGTGTGAGCATGTTCCACCAGGTTGGGGCCAGGGTAGAAAATGTGCTGGCCCTAGTCAAGGCTAGGCAGATTCTTTTGGGCTGGGGTCTACCAGAAGGTGTTCATCTGCAGAGCACAAGGCTCTCTGGGGCACATATGGGGAGAGATGGTCACATAGGTATGTTGGTCCCTGACTGCATAGAAGAAGAAGAGAAGGAGATTGGATTTATACCCTACCCTTCACTACCCAAAGGAGTCTCAGAGCGGCTTACAAACTCCTTTCCCTTCCCCTCCCCACAACTGACACCCTGTGAGGTAGGTGGGGCTGAGAGAACTCTGACAGAAACTGCTCTTTTTTCAAGAACAGCTGTGCCAGAATTATGGCTTGCCCAAGGTCATCCAGCCAGGTGCAAGTAGACGAGTGGGGAATCAAACCCGGTTCTCCCAGATTAGAGTCCACACACTTAACCACTACATCAGACTGGCATAGGGCTTTGAGGGTTAATACCAAAACCTTGAACTGGATCCAGTACTCAATTGGTAGCTGGTGTAATTGGTGCAGCACAGCTGAATGTGTGCCCACACAGATGTCACAGTCAACAGGCATGCCACCACATTTTTGCATTAGCTGCAGTTTCCAGATCAGATTCAAGGGCATCCCTCCATAGAGTGAGTTACAGTAGTCCAGCCTGGAAGTAACTATTGCTAAGTCCCAGGAGGAGAGATAGGAAACCAGTTGCCTGGCTAGCTGAAGATGGTAAAAGACTGACCTAGCAACACTGATTTTTTTTTTTAACGGGCAAAGCCCTTATTTTTATTATTTTGAATTCCAACAAACCTCAAACAAACAGATAAACAATTGATTAAAATAAGATCCTTCTCCGGGTATACATAAGTTATACATAAGTTATACATGTATACATAAGTATACATAAGTCAACAGGAAAGCTTGAACCTTCTATGAGTGTGAATCCAATCACTCAGAATTTTCGCCATATATTTTGAAAAGTCCCATCTTCTTTTTCACGTATTTTCAAGGTCAGATTGTCCAATTCTACTACATCTAGAATCTTAGTTATATAGTCTTTGTGAGTCGGACAATCTTCTTTCTTCCAATGTTTAGTAAGTATAATTCTTGCTGCTTTTACCAGATGTGTACATAGATAAACGTCTGTCTTCTGTAATATATCTGGCATAATATTCAATAATAACATTTCAGGTTCAAATGGAAGATTAATATTCATTATTTGTACTATAATAGTATGAATTTCTTTCCATTTTTTTATTTTTTCACAAGTCCACCATACATGATAAAAGGAGCCTATTTTAGCTTTACACTTCCAGCATTTATCAGAAGAATTAGAGTAATAGCGTGCAAGTCTATCAGGGGTTAAATACCATTGGTGAAACATCTTAAAAAGATTTTCCTTCATAGAAACTGCTTTCATATATTTTAGCGTCTTCCAAATTTTACTCCATTTGGTTAACTCAATACTATGCCCTATATTTATTGCCCATGATATCATGGATGCTTTCCATTCTTCATCAACCATTTTATAATCTAACAGAAAATTATACAGTTTCCCGATAAGTTTGTTTCCACTACCCAATAACCTTTTATCTAGCTCTGAATTCTCTCTTAAAAAACCGGTTTGCCTATCTTTAGAGTACCTAGACTCCAGTTGATTTCTCTCCCACCAGGTTAATAGTATACCTTGCACATTAAGTGTTCCCTGTGATTTAAGGTCACCTCTATTATCTAAGAGAATTTCATACGTCGAAGATTTAGCTTCATTCATTAAGTTGGGGTTAGAAAAAGCCTCTAAGGGGGCAACCCATTTTGGAATCTTAGTCTAAAAAGTTTTTTTTAATCTGTATGAACGTTAAATTATGAAGTTTAGGAATGTTTTGAAAGAGAAATAACACCCTTGGGAGGATATTCATTTTAATAATGGATACCCAGCCCATCAGTGAGAGTTGAAGTCTCTCCCATTTTTCTAGATCTCGTTTAATCTGATCTAACGTTTTAACATAATTATCTTGAAAAAGAGAGCTTATCCTATTAGTCAGATAAATGCCTAAGTATTTTACTTTCTTTTGGACCTCGAATCCTGTGATTTCATACAGATCTTGAGTTTGTTGTAATGTACAATTCTTAGTCATTAATTGAGATTTGGACACATTAACCTTAAAACCAGCAAATTGGCCATACTGGTGTAAATAATATAATAGCCTGGGCGTAGAAAAAGCAGGATTGGTTAGTACAATAACCAGATCATCCGCATGAGCTAGGGTTTTATATTCATCTCCTTTTATTCTTATTCCAGATACTAAATTATCATTTCTTAAAGTTTCCATTAAGATTTCTAAAGTAAATATAAAGAGTAATGGTGAAAGTGGACATCCTTGATGTGTACCCCTACTAATATTTATTTCGGATGTCATATCTCCATTTATCATTACTTTGGCCGTTTGCTTAGTATAGATAGCCTCGATCATTGTTAGTCCCGTGTCTACACATGAGTAACTGTAAATCGCTCAGAGCCGGCAGCTCTGCAAGCATTGAGCGATCAATAAATTGAAAGATAAATAAATAAATACAATTTCTTTCTTTTTTTTTACTTGCCCTATTGGGCAAAGTTTATTATTTTTTTAAAAGTTACATAGAAAAAAGAGCCATACCTTTTAAATTAGCTAGCCAAATATCTCGTTCACATCATCACATTTGCATACACATTCCCATTTACCCCCCTTATTTTGGTTTCTTTTTGAATGTGCAGGCCGTGATTAAGCTCCATCTCAAAGTGAGGGATGTAGTTATAAAAGCTTCTCCCCAAGATAGGGGTTTGTTTCCCATAGTTAAAATATAATTACATATCCTTGTTAATGGTTCAGCCAAATCTTTAGAAAATGTTTTATAAAATTCCGGGGTGAACCCATCACAGCCTGGGGCCGTGTTTGCTTTTAAATGTTAAATAGCCTCTTGAATATCTGTAGTTGAAATTAATTGATTCAAAAGAGCTTTATGAGAAGCAGATATAGGTTTACAGGTATCATATTTTTGAAAGAATTTTTTGATTATTTCCTCCTGTGCGTTTGTGGAGGTATATAATTTTTCATAAAAGTTGGCAAAGCAAGCAGCTATATATTTAACCTTTTTTCATCAACTAAGGAAAAAATCTTACGTTCCATACCTTTGCGATTTACTCGCCATTTTAGAATCTTTAGTGTTTTTGTATTTCTCTGCCAATATCGCTGTTTCACGAATAATAACTGGTTTTGTATTTGAGACAACTCTGCGGCCTCTAATAGTCTTCGTGTTGCTAACAGTTCTTTATATACTTTCTTATTACATTTTTTTGGTGAATTGATTCTAATACTCAAATTTTTTCCAACAGTATCTTTGATTCTTTTTCTCTTTCTTTTTTTAGGAATGATGTCAAAGCAATCAATCTTCCCCTCAACACCACCTTAAATGCATCCCAAAGCGTATTATCTTGCGCATCACCTGTATCATTTAAACTGAAGTAATCAGCTATTGCTTTACTGATTTCAACTCTGTTTAATTCACTCAATAAAATTGAATCATTTAACCTCCATGACTTGTTTTGTTTCACTGGGTCTGTTAGTTTATTTTGCATTCTACAAGTGCATGACCTGTTCATCTGAATGGGCCTGTGTATGAATCTTGCATCTTGCTAATTGCATCACCTGAAATTAAAATAAAATCAATGTGGGTATATGTATGAAATCTTGGTGGGAAAAAGTATAATCTCACTCATTTTTATGTTGCAGTCTCCATATATCAATTAAATGATATTTTTCAAGAATTTGAGCTAAATCAGAGTATCTATTTCTAGAATTTGCCTCTTTTTCCTTAGTATAAGATTTGTCTAAATGTTTATCAACAATCATGTTGCAGTTGCCCCCTATTAGCACCATACCTTCTTGAAAGGTTTTAAGTTTGCTCAAAACCTCCTGCAAGAACTGTTTTTGTTGTGTATTCGGTGCATATAAGGACACTAATGTTATTATATTTCCATCCAAAGTGCCTTTGACAAAAACGTATCTGCCTGCTGGATCTGACATTTGCTCTTTACACAGAAATTTGACTGTTTTTGCTATCAGGATGGCTACCCCTCTAGCCTTTGAAAAGCCATAAGCCTGAAATTGTTGATCATACCACTGAGACTTTAGAACCACCTGTTCTTCATTTTTAAAATGTGTTTCCTGCATCAGCACTATATCAGGTTGCTCTTTCAGGATAACTGATGTTGTTCTACTTCGTTTGATACAATTATTTAAACCACGGATGTTAATAGTAGGCACTTTATAAGCATCCATCTTCACTTTGACTTACAATACTTTAAATGTAAATAAACAGATAAAAATAGGAAATACAGTTAGCTGTTACAGTCTATGCCAACTATTGTTGAACTAGTCAATTTAGAACAAAATGTCTTAAGTAGAAATTTTGCACTTACCAACTGTTACCACTATCAACCTTTCCCACCCCTCTCCCACTATCCCCCCTCCCCCCTTTCCCTTTTAATAACCTAGTACCTTATCTAATAAACTCTACCAATCTCTTTGGTCTAGTCTGACCAGGGCTCTAAAGTGAAAAAAACCCCAGGAATCAGCTCCACAGAGATTGCAAGATAGCTCTGATGCTATCTCCTGAATGTTCCTGAGTGGGAACTAACCACCTCTACAACTTCCCCCCCTCCCCCCTCTAGAATCATTGCATTTTTCCAAACCACCCTTGTTAAACAAACTACTACAGTATAATAAGCTACAGTTTTCTTTTCTCTAAAACAGTTTAAATCCAACATTACCACCATCTACTACTTTATATATAGAGAGGTTGTTTAGAGCCAGCATGGATGGAATTTTACTTGACTTTAGTGGGGATAACAGAAATATATTTTTCCTTTTAAAAGATTTTTTCTCCACCTCCTGCTCCATCGGGACTTCTTGGTGTAGAGCTTGCAGCAGTTGTTTTCCATTCTCCTCATCCCAGGCATAGAGATGCCTTCCCTGATGGTACACATAAAGTTTTCCTGATGACATCCATCTATACTTTTGATGCATTTCTTGTAGTTGTTTAGTTGTAGTTTTAAGCCTTCGTCTCATCAGTAAAGCTTCCCTCGGCACGTCTGGAAATATAGCGATTTGTTCTCCATCATAAGTAAACACCTCCACATTTTTTTGCCTCGCCCAGGATTCTTCTTCTACCCCTCATATTGGGTATAGTAGCTATGATGTCTCTGGGGACATTGTGTTTGCTATTAGACCTACACGAGCAGCATAAGTAATAACTGGAAAATGCCTGCTTCTAGTTTTAAGGATTTTGCTATAAATGTAGCAATAAAAGAGATTAAATCACCAGATCCTTCAACTTCCTCTTGGAATCCACGAAATTTCAGGTTCACTGCTTTTTGTTCCGTTTCCACGGAGATTAGCCCATCATTAACATTTTCAACCTGTTCATATAAAATATTGATATTTGCCTGATTTTTCATGCTTTTTTCAAGCGCTGAGTCTGCTTTAACTACAGCCTGAGGTACCAATAGCTTAATCTCTTCCACATGTGAGGTACGTGTAGAAATGCTGTCTGTCAGACTTGCTTCCATAGATTTTAAATAGTCCAAAACTGATGCCTCCGAAGTTTGCTGTGTGTGTTTCTCCGTTGCCTTACTACCCGCCACCATTTTGGTTTCTTTTTGAATGTGCAGGCCGCGATTAAGCTCCATCTCGAAGTGATCCTTTATGTGACAGCAGCCATGAAATTAAAAGACGCTTGCTCCTTGGGAGGAAAGCGATGGCGAACCTAAACAGCATGGTAAAAAGTAGAGACATCACCCTGCCACCAAAAGTCCGCATGGTCAAAGCAATGGTATTCCCAGTAGTCATGTATGCCTGCGAGAGTTGGACTATAAGGAAGGCCGAGCGCTGAAGAATAGATTCTTTTGAACTATGGTGCTGGAGAAGATTCTTGAGAGTCCCTTGGACTGCAAGAAGATCAAATCAGTCAATCCTAAAAGAAATCAACCCTGACTGTTCCCTGGAAGGCCAGATAATGAAACTGAAGCTCAAATACTTTGGCCACCAAATGAGAAGGGAACACTCACTGGAGAAGACCCTGATGCTGGGAAAGATTGAAGGTCAAAGAAGACAGGGACGGCAAAGGATGAGATGGTTAGACAGTGTCATAGATGCAACGAACATGAAATCGAGCCAACTTCAGAGGATGGCGGAAGACAGGAGGGCCTGGCGGGAGCTGGTCCATGGGGTCATGAAGAGTTGGACTCGACTGTGCAACTGAACAACAACAAAAATTGCTTAAAACCGCTTTCAATGTTTGCGGATCGCTTTTTCCCATGCCAGGAGCAATTTTGTAAGGGTTTTGGGTAGTTTTAAGTACTATTAAGAAGAGGGGGGAATCAATGGGAGCAGGAGCTGCAGAGTTATGTGACCGCCATCATCGATAGCCTCGCCACACCCCCCATAAATCTCATACTTCAAAAAATCCTATTCACATCCTGAGACTGAAATTTGTCCCATACAATTGTCTTCAACAAGCTGACCACACTAAGAAGAGGCTGAGTGGGTAGCCAATGTGTAGACAGATATGCTCTTGCAAACAGAAGGGGAAGAGTCCCAAAGTTGTACACTCATGCAGATCACTGCTGACTCCAGGCAGCTTGCATGGGATATAAATGGGATGGAAAGGTTGGTAGGACGATTGGGAGAAGGTGGTAGTAATGAGTTCTCTTGAGTGCAGCGGGCAGGGGGCCTGTCATGACCCCAGGGGGTCTCCGCCTTCTGCCATCACCACCCTGGACTTATGGTCCCTTTTGAGAAGGCCCAGGGTACCCTCTCAAGCACATACAAAATGCCCCTTTTACAGCCAAGAACACACAGGCATGATTGACCCAGGCAGAGAAAAAAATTACACTAAAAGGGTTTATTAAAAACAATACTGGGGCATGGAAAACAAGACTCGGCAAGGTGCTTCAAAAGGGTATGACAGGGTTGAAAAGGCAAAATAAACATAAACTAACGCAGCTACCTGTTCTACTTCCAGGCCCACAGCCTGCCTAACACTCACTCTGTTCTCTCAGTGAGGGATCCTTTCCTCTCAGACCAGCCTTTCCCCCCTCCGTGAGAGGGAAAACCACAGAGAGCCACCAAGAATCGTTTCCTCCCCACACACAGAGTGTATCACAGTCCCTTCAGTTTAGATCTGCGAGATGGAAGACTACCATTTCCCCCCAGCTAACAGCTAAGCCCCCATCTCCTCACAGAATCTTCCTCTCTGATTGGCTATAGCCCATTGCTAAACCTTATGGGGACTGTAGGCTGCCTGCTTTCACTGCCATGTAGGTCTCTCCTGGGACCAGGCCGCACCAGGCCCAGCTCCCGATCCTGCACAGATCATGACAGGGCCTATGGGGCCTTGGTGGCCAAAATGATTGGCTGACCAGCAGACAAGCCCATCAGCATGACAAGCCCATCCAGAATGATTATGTTTGATGTTCTTGGATTCAGCTGTTCTTGGACTCTATTCAGACTGCCTCAACGTTATCTCCACTCCAACTGGGATTCAAACCAGAGTCATTAGGTGTACTGTGTCTTTCTCCTTCACTGTGCCTTCCTCTGTAGTGTTCCCTGCCTTGTTTGATATGGCTAATGTGCTGTCAATGATGACAGGCCTTCTGAGGGATGTCCAGCGTCCTAGGCTGTGCCTTATTCTTATAAGCCCAGTTGGGTGAGTGGTTAGAGGATGCTCCTGAGTGAACAAGGTGTGGGGCCAGCCTCTCTATGCTGTTTTGCTACTGTTTAGCCTGTTGACAGACTGTTTGACTGGCTTTTTTTGCTTCCTTCCTGGCATTCTCCAAACCCAAGCCTCCTGTTAGCCACGTAGGGAAGGGTGAGAAGGTTGACAGGATTGCCATTTGTGAACGTGCAGTTATGTATTCCTTTGTTGCTGCCCCCGTACCTGGATTCCTCCTGCCTGGCAAAAGGTTGGTGCTCTTGAGCTCTGCTCAGCCCAAGATCTGAACCCTTGTGTGAGAAAAGTCTGATTCATGCTATGAGGTTATTTATACAGAGGAGTGTGAATGCTGTGGCTGGAGTGGTCATTTTTCCTTCCGTTCTTCCCGTATTTGACAATGGGAGCGTTGACTCTTGAAAACTTATACTCTGGAGATCTCGTTGGTCTCTAAGGTGCTACTGGACTTGAATATATAACTCTTCCCTGTCTGTGCACCTGGTAAATGGGAACTTGGAAGCAGAAAGGGATTAAAAACCACATCTGCAGAGGGCTCAAGAATTTCTTCACTCCAGGGCTCCTCCACATGCAGCTGCTGGTGTGACCTTGGGTCTGTCATAAGTTCTTTCAGAACTGTTCTGTCAAGGCAGTTCTCCAGAGAGTTCTCTTAGCCCCACCTACCTCACAGGGTGTCTGTTGTGGGGAAGGGAAGGGAAAGGGATTGTAAGCCGCTCTGAGACTCCTTTGGGTAGTGAAGTGCAGGTTATAAATCCAATCTCTTCTTTTTGTTCTTGTTTTTCTTCTTCTCTTCTTCCCTTATTCCCTAAGCTATTAGTTTTCTGAAACAGTCAACTTTAAACCTATGACTATTCACTTCTGAGAATTTGCATATCTGGCTTTGCCGGAATCCTGGACACTGGTATATACCTGGCAGAGGGTTCCAGCAATAATTGCTTTGGATACATGTATATGTGCTTTGACATGTTAAGTGGGATGCTACTATAGTCAAGGTATATAGATGTATCAGACATTTGGGTAACAGGAAACAGTGCCCTGAGTCACTAGGGGGCATGGCTGCATCTGTGTGGGCCAGCTGACTGTCTCCATCTGTCTGTCATGGGGACAATGGTAAAACATCACTCCATTGTTGGTAGTTTGCAGTGTGGTTACTACAGTTGCTATTGTCTCTGCACCCTGCTGAAAAGCGTTTCTGTTACCTATGTCTCCCTTGATGAGCCTGTACAGGACACTGACTGATCCATACCAGCATTGATAGTGATGTTCCAGTGTAAGGGTCTTAGGACTGGCCTGCAGTTTTCTCCAGGGCAAAACCTAAAGAAAACTAGTTCTTTGGCTTCACAGCAGTACTGGATCTGCACAGCACTGGTTAGTTGGCATTTACAGAATCACAAAGCCCTCTCCCTTCTTTCTGCAAAGATATACTGCAGAATTACAGATTAGTTCTTTTTTAAAGTAAAGCAGCAAGATAAAACATTTATTGCTTAAACGTAGTACTTTTTTTAAAAAAAGGATGACAACCACTTGAAGCATGGAAAGGACAAGCCTTGCAACAGAATCAATGGTGGAATCACTGTTACATACTTCTGTCGGAGGCATTATAAAGGCTGTAGGATGACAGGAGTACTCTGTGGCTGGAAATACTACAATGACTCCTTTTAAAACTGTACACACCCTTAGGCTGAAATTGCACATGCATTGTAAAGCTCACCACCAATTGATTCAGAACATGATGCCTCTCTGTTTTCACATGTGAAAACAAACAATAGGAAAGAGATGAAATGCTCTTTAAATCTGGTCCTAATCAGTGTTCCCTCTAAGCTGAGTTAGTGTGAGCTAGCTCATGGTTTTTTAGCCTCCGACTCACACATTTTTGTCTCAGGAAGGATGGCTCCAGATCAAATTAATTTATGCAGTAGCCAAATCGCTCGCTCACAACTTTAATGCCAGTAGCTCACAAAGTAGAATGCTTGCTCACAAGACTCCACAGGGAGCATTGGTCCTAATCATTAAAGACTTGGAAAAAGATAGTCTTCCTTCCTTCCTTCCTTCCTTCCTTCCTTCCTTCCTTCCTTCCTTCCTTCCTTCCTTCCTTCCACTGCTAAACCAGAACCTAGTTCATAAAGGCTTGTTACTGTTTAAAATGCCACAAGGTTCCTGTTAATTTTACTAACAAAGTTGTAAAACAAATTCAATGGTTTATGCAGCTACTTGGATAAAGATGCTGTGGCATTCAGCACCCCCTGCTCCTTAATTTCTATAGCACTTTGCAAAGGTGATAAACGCATAAGCACTTCAGCTACTATGTCCCATTTTGGTTAATTTTGGTCATTAAAGTTTTGTACCTAAGAAACAAAAAAAGTCAATTACATATAGAATTACATTACAGACACAATCGGTTACATACAAGTTCAAAGATAATGTGCCATTATTGCTGTCAAGTACATTCCTTTTTTTCTAAATCAGTGGGATTTTTGTTTGTTCCTACTGCAGAAGAGAAATAAAAAAGAAAGGCTGAGTTTAAGGTCACCAACAGCAGACAACTCCTGATGTTACAGCCATACTAATTTACTATCAGACTGGAAGCATCAGCTTTATGTGACCTTCATGAAAAATACACCCTAGAGGGTTTGTTGACATTATATATGTGAGTAACAGAATGGGGACAGGTGACTCTTGAAGGAAATTTTGGCTGGTAGAGGTATTTTATCTAATAGTTTATGTGCAACTCATTGAATGATAAGAATATGCAGCACAGTGTGTTGGCAGCATAAAAGAGCTATTTTTGATTAGGAAGCAGACAAGGTAAAATTACTTCATTTTTTACTCATTGAAAGAAAATCAATTGCTGGAGTATAATCCTGTTAACAAAACCTGCCTAGCCACTAGCCATATCAGCAACAGGAACAATTACAACACTAAACAAATAAGGACACAGACCTTGAAATGATATAGTCACTGACCATTTCCTTGTTCATATGAAGGTTATAATCCCATCATGTGAAAAATACATCCTAAAGCATGGACATATCTGGATGTGGCAAATACAGAAGTGACCATGAATAAGAACAATGCAGAAGAATTGGTTGACATGACAGACGGTGGGATTTGTGTAGGCTTCTTTTGTGAGGCAAACTCTCTGTCCATAAACTATGCAAAATCCAAAATTTTAGTATTCTTGAAGTCTTGGAAACCACAAAGCTGGCATGTCAAAGGAAATAATATCGAACTAGTGAAATCTTTTCAATACTTGGGGGTTTCTTCTCAATACAACCATAACTGGACAGAACAACGCAAGCAAGCAGTCATCTCAGCAAGGTGCGGTTCATCTGCGGTGGTTAGTTTCTTTTATAAGGTCCTGTTCACAGTAGGGGTTTTGGGCCGGGAGCGGGACGGATCGGGGGCGGAGCAAACGGGCGCGATCCCACAGCAACATCTGGGAAGCGTTGCCTGCCCGTCCCCGATCTGTCCTTTCCGCCCGAAAACCCACACTAAAAAGAACCACCTACCTAGGTGGTTCTTCGATGTAGAGCGCTTCAATCCGGGCCGTGAGATCGCCGGCGTGTCCTTGCGCCGGCACATCCCGCCCCCGGCCGAACTGTACATGCTCGAGCATGCACAGTTTGCCAGCCTCCCCCTCCCCCCGACTCTTCCTCCCCGGCATCTGATCGTGCCGGGGAACAACGGCGTGTGGTGCATGGGATCCGTGGGATCCCGCCCGCGCGTCTCTAATTTGGTGCGGCTCTATTTAGCCGCGCTTTGACGGGTGTTTTCCCTGCCGTGTGGCAGGGGCCTAAGAAGGGCAATCAATTTGTCCCAGCTGCCATTTGTGTCTTTAATGCCAAAACAATTTCTCAGCTATTATACGGGATGCCCATTTGGGTTAGCACCTTCAATATCCAGCTTGAGCAAATCCAGGCAATGTTCTTATGCCGTATTTTGGGGGTCCCCAACTGTGTTAGCTATGCTACAATGTGCTTAGAGACTGGAATGCATCTGATTGAGACTAGGGCATGGCTACGCTTACACTTTAGGGTGGAACCTGCTAGCTATATCCAGAACCTGCTAGCTGATTCTTTTGTTTCCAACTGGTATTGTCAAATCCAGAAGAAAATACATTCTATAGGTATCTCTTTGGACAACCTCTGCATGTTAAGTGAAATGCAGGCATTTAGAATTTTGAAACAAAGGATCTTAAATATTGAGAAACAGACAACCTGTTCTCTTGAACACAAAACTTGTTCCCCTTTAGCATTTGGTATCTTTCCAGAATATGAACTGCCTGCTGCTTACCTTTCCCAGATTACCTCATCCCAGTTACGCCACTCTTTTATGTTAGCAAAGCTCAATGTTTTACCCTCAGCAGTATTGTCTGGGAGGTTTGCCAACACTCCCTATCAAGAAAGACTTTGTCCATGTAAAGGAAGGCACCTAAAAACGGTAGCCCATGTTCTACTTCATTGTGATTTTTATGGGGAAGTGCGGGACTGTATAATTAAACCTATTGTGTCTAACTTTCACGGTCTATCTGAGGTGAAGTTAGTATCTCTTTTACTATCTGACCAATGTTCCCACATTACAAGTTCAGTTGCAAGGTACCGCTTGACTGCCATAACAATCAGGGAGCAAAAGTCTAGCTTTTCTATGTGATGCTTGATGGTTTTTATAATTGAAGTTCTCTGTAAATTGGCCATGTTGTACCTTTTTCTTTTTATGCCAATAAAGGTATTTGGATTGGTGTAGGCTTCTTTAAAACTGTACAGCCGGGCCCACAGCAGTTTGCCCTATAAATGTGTTTGTCCAGGTATTGCGTCACACGCCTGAGAGGGCATTTCCAGTGCGAAGGCCACATCCAAATACATTCACATTTCATAAATGGAACTTAATGCATATATTTAGTATCATTGAACTGGTACACAGCTGCACTTCTGGCTCCTCCCTTAGCTCTTTGACTTATATCCTGCATTTCCAATTTCCCCATTCAACTCGGGTAAGGGCTTCCATCCAGCTCCCCCAGTTGAACAGGAGGGCTAATTATAATATTTAGACCCACAGTTATTTGTAGGAAACAATTAGCAATTTACTCTTGTTTAAACAGACCTCGACTTGAGAACTGCCTTCTCCCATGTGAATCTACCTGTAATATATGTTCCTGTTAGTTGCCTCCTAGTGGCCAGACTGAGCAGTCAGACAAGGCATCTTCCTCAGGAAGGGAGAGTTAGTAGAGGACTTTCCAAGATAGATGCCCTGCTGAGCCTTTGTGTTCTACAGCTCAAATAAAGCAGAGTTATACCCTTGCCTTGCTCATGTGGTCTCCAAACTCTATATTAGCCAGTTATTCTTATACTACTCCAGTTATCTTTGGAGACCCAGCTTTAGGTGCATCCACCATCTGAGGCCAAATAGGTGGCAACCTGAGAAAGCACCTTTTTGGTTGTGCTGCTAAAACTCTGGAACTCCCTCCCCAGGGAGCTTAATCTCTCTCTCTCTCTTTATCACTGTTTTCTGTCAGTGGGTGAAGACTTCTTTTGTTCAGCATACCCTCAATAACTATTATTGGCCTTCCTACCAGGTTGTAATGTTGTGTGTTTGTGTGTTTATTTGTTTAGACTTAATTATTCTTATATATTTTAACACTAAAATATTTAAATGTTTTGATGTTTGCTACCTTTGGGGCTGTATTTGGGTAGAAAGCATAGAATTTAAAAAAATACAATAAATAAGTGGCATTATTGCATAGCAACAATACATTTTG
Source organism: Gekko japonicus (assembly GCF_001447785.1). Classification (NCBI taxonomy): domain Eukaryota; kingdom Metazoa; phylum Chordata; class Lepidosauria; order Squamata; family Gekkonidae; genus Gekko; species Gekko japonicus. The sequence continues at coordinate 32,771 of NW_015174370.1, forward strand.
CTCTTTTCAGAAGAAAATCCCTGATCTGAGCCTTTATAGACCCACAAAACCCAATTACCTAAAACTTCATTTGTACCAAATGAGGCTGTGTCCCTCTTCCAATATGCTAGTTAGAATTTCTAACTTCCTCATTAATCTAAATTCTCATTAGCCAACATTCACAGAACATTAAGATAATTGAGATTTGTCTGTAATGCATTAAACTAATCAAAACAGTCTTTTAAGAATTAGAGGCTATTTACAAATGTTTGATGTCAGCTTTTTGACACAAACATTGAGTCCCATATATTTTCTATACATACCTAGTAGAGATAGGACAACCTTCATTTAAATGACACCAAAATATAGTGAGTGATAGTAAATTATAATCTCTATGTAAATCCTTAGTAAATCCAACCTTGTCAGCTACAATGTCATCAATGTTTTCAATCATTCAGTTTCTGGTTAGCAACCTTTGATCTGAGATGCCACTTCCTAGAAATTTTAAAGAAAATAGTACCTTCTCACTTTTAATGAGAGATGCCCAATGATGTACAAGGCAAGCAAGATTTCTGGCTAGTGACATAGGATACTCTTACATTCAGGTTGTGGTCACATGTGCCAGATGAAGTGGAGTGGATGTTGCTGTCTGATCACGCCCTTTAGATCCAAAAGACATTCACGCCTTTGTCGGATCTACTGGTGCATGTGATTGCAGCCTCAGTCTTTCAGGATTCTCTTTCAATATTTCTTTTTCTAAAAATTAGCCCAGTAATAGCCCATGGCTAGTAGGTTAGGAATGGCACTGAAAAATAGGGTTGGAATCCCAACAGTTCTGTGCTGCTTCCACATGGAGATTCTTCCCTGCCCTTCCTTCTTCATTTCATAGGTTCCACAGGGTATTATGCTCTTTCCAAGCATGACACATGGGATTCCCAGGGCTTTCCCTTTTAAGCCAGAGCAAAGAAAAACTTCCTTTGCTCCAACTTATCATGTATATTTTAAATTATTAGCCACCTTGGTAGCCCCTGTAAGGGCAAAGACGTAGGATATAAATTATGTTATTGTTGTTGTTATTTTATTTTATCGGTTAAATTTATATCCTGCCCTTCCCAGGACAGGCTCAGGGCAGGTAACAAAAAAGTGCATGAACAATTAAAACCAGATAATATAATTAATTATTAAAACAGCTAATAACCTTAAACAATTAAGAGATTGCAAATTAAATGTAACAGTTCAGACCCCCTATAAGCTGGACTGATGGTAACTGGAGTCATACCAAGCTCATATAATACCAGGACTCCGTATAGGGCAAATAGTCAGGGCAACTTCTGTGCAAGGAGGCCAACTAATTATGTGTTCACCACCTCAACTGAAAGCCTGATGGAACAGCTCCATTTTACAGGCTCTGTGGAACTGTAATAGGTCCCACAATAGGTCCCTGATCTCAAATGGGAGCATGTTCCATTTGGTGGGAGCCAGGACAGAAAAAGCCCTGGCCCTAGTTGAGGCTAAGTGGACATCCTTTGGGCCAGGGATAACTAGTAGATGTTGATAGTGGAGCACAAGGCTCTCGGGGGGTATTATTATTAACTAGGAATAAGGTCTGTTGTGGAATTAAATACAATAAGTTCTAGAAAGAGGCTCTGGGCAGGTGCCCTGGCCTTGGGCACTCAGCGTCAATTTGCTGTGGTGATCTCAGCAGGGTTACCATTTTCTTCAGGGGAATTGATCTCTGCCATCTGAAGAGCAGTTGTAATTCTGAGTGATCTCCAGCCCTCCCCTGGAGATTGGCAACAATGCTTCCCCAGGAGGAAATGTGTGGTTTGGAGGGTGGCTTCTATGGCTTTGTGCATGTCTGAGGTCCCACCCCTCCTCAAACCCAATTCTCTCCAGGCTCCACCCCTCAAATCTCCAGGAATTTCCCAACCCAGAGGTGGCAACCCTATTTCCTTCCCAGCCAACCATCAATGTACCGTTATCTGCCCCTCTGACTTCAGGTTTCCACCTTTTCTCCCCTCCCTGTAGCCTCTACCTAGGAAAACTACAGTCTTTCTCTACAGTGGGGACCCGAGAAGGAGGGAAGCGATCTCAGCAGGGTATAATGACTTAGAGTCCACCGTGCAATGCAGCCATCTTTTCCAGGGGAGCTGATCTCTGCCATCTGGACAGCAGCATTAATTTTGAGTGATTTCCAGCCCTCACCTGGAGATTGCAAACCAAAGAGAGAGATCACGGGATGGAAGTTGAAAGGAAGCAAAACAACCGTAATGTATTATGCCAGAAAAAAGTTCGGCACAGACTTATAAGTTCTTTTCCAATATCCAATGTACTAGGAGCAATTCAAACGCCATCAACACCACAACGGACCATGCATATCACATCTCGTTTCATATATAAACTTTATCAAAGTGGGTAGTGTTGAAATTCCTATATAATTGTAATCCATTTGGCAAACACTCTAGTCATGTCTCATAGAAACATTAATCAAATCCATTAGTTGTTTTGCTTCCTTTCAACTCACCTGGAGATTGGCAGCAATTGTTCCCCAGGAGGAAAAGTGCAGTCTTTCTCCTCAGTAGAGACCAAAACAGCTTGCATCATTCTCCTCTCCTTCTTTTGATCTGCACAACAATCCTGTGACGTAGGTTAGCCTGAAAGTCGGTGACTGGTCCAAAATTACCCATTCAACTTCCACAGACCCTGGCAGACCCTATTTTGAAGTGCTAACTGCTATGCCTAGGGTAGCCAAAACCAGGTGGAGTCTGTAGATCACCGGGTATCACAACTGAACTCCAGACTACAGATCTCTCCCCCCCCCCCAGAGAAAATAACTGCTTTGGAGGGTGGGCTCTATGGCATTCTATTCAGCTGAGGCCTCTCCCATCCCCAAACTCTGGCTTTCATAGACTCCACCACAGAATATCCAGGAATTTCCCAATCTGGAGGTGGCAACCCTAGTCAGGACTGACCACAATGAGTTCACCACAAAGGCCTGGAAAGCACCTCCTGCCTTTGCCTTTTTACTGATAGAACCAACTATGGATGCCTAGCAACAGCCACTGAGGGAAAAGTTAGTCCCAGAAGAGCCAAGCAGAAGTGTCTTTGTCAGGAGAGACAGCTGTTTGGCAATTTATTCTGTGAGAGAAGTGGGTCCAGGCTGGCAGTGGGTGGGGGAGAGGAGCGGACCCAGCCCCCAGCCAATGGCACGTGAGTAGTCTTGAGTGGCAGTTGATGGGTGTTGGGTTTTAGTTCTTAATTTCTAAAGTTAATCAGCAGAGTAATCAGTATTCAGCAGAGTATTAAAGAGTCAGAGTCCATGGTGTGTTTAAATATAAAAGTTTACTACAACCTAGCATGGGAAAAGGTATACGGGATGAAAAAATCACAAAGAGCTATATTTCTACATCCTTACAGCTAGACAGAACATGGCAGAGGTCTAATGGAGACTGAACTTCTTCTTGCTCAGGACAAAGAGCCATAAAATGCTAATACTAGCCACTCTATTCTCCAATCAGAACAACAAACTAGATCTGAAGTTGCCAGGCTTTCTAGCTCTCTAAACAGATTGGATACAAACAAACATGTGATTTAGTAAACAGTATGAACCCAGTAAATACTGAAATAGTGTTTTAACTTGTAACACCCAACAATGGGCCAATGGCTGATGGAGCACACTGCACAGTCAATGGGAGAGCTGGAAATGGCCAATACATAAGGGAATTATATATATAGGATGCCTGAGGCACTAAAGATAAGTGACAAATGCGCAGCATTAACATTGAATAGAGGAAAGATCATTACCCAAGATGGAATCAAGATACCAAACAACAACAACATCAAAGCAGTGGGCTTTGAAGAAAATTACAAATATCTTGGCATTTTGGAAGCTAACAACATCAAACATACTGTAGTTAAGAAAAATACAACCAAGGAATACTACCAAAGAGTTAAAAAGATATTATGAACAAAATTAAATGAAAGCAACACAGTAAAGTCAATTAACGTGTGCAGTCCTAGTTCTAAGGTACACATCTGGCATTATTGATTGGAAACAAGCAGAATTAGAAGGAACAGATTGCAAAACTTGCAAGATAATGACAATACATCACTCACTACACCCTAGAAGTGATGTTAATCATCTTTACTTAGATATAAGGTTACAGAAATCAAAGAAGATTACAAAAAGATTGCAATCAAAATTCACTTTGACAACCAGAAGGAAAAGCACTTGTATGAGCAGTATTCAAAAGATATAGAGAACAAAGTTGACAATGAAAAGACCTGGAAGTGTTTCATACAAATATAACCTTAAAAGCATTAAAATGTTAAAAGGATAAAAGTTTAACAGTCCATTATATCAAAATAATTATAAGATGTTTAAAACTAAACTACTTATGAGTCATGCAAAGGTAAATGAGGAATCTACTTGATCTGCTTCTTACTGTGAAATTTTACCAGATGCAAGCAGAATTTTGCTATTTGTCTGGAGATCTGCTGATTTTTTTCTGTTAAAAGTCTCTCTAGATCAGCACTACCTGCATCAAGCGCTGGTCTATCCAAGAGGGAGGCAATAAGCTTATCCCTATAAACCTGATGAAAAGGACAGCAAAAGAACACGTGGAACATCGATTCCACTTCTCCCATAGAGCATGGGCAGCACCTGTCTTCATATGGTATCTTTCTATAACTATATATCTAATTCCCATGCATGCAGATATCTATATATCTGCCCCATGCATGCAGATATCTAAATCCGCACATCAGGGGCACCTGGGGGGCAGGGAGATTTTCCTGCACATGTGGGGCAATGCCCAGGTATGCAGAAAAATCTGAAAACTGTAAAAAAATATAGGGGGGGATACTTAAATCCCCCCAAAAGTAAAAGAGCATCTCCTGCGCATGTGCAGGGAATGCTCTTAGACCGGCTTCACCGCCACCATCACCAGAGAGGGGGAGGGGGAGAAGGCTTGGCCGGCCAGCAGCTGTAAGCTGCTCAGCCCTCGTCACCGCCCGGGGGGAGGGAGGGAGGGAGAAAGTTTGGCAGGCTGGTGAGGCCTCGCCGCTGCTGAGGGAGGGGGGGAGGGAGAAAGTTCAGCGGGCCAGTAAGGCCTCACCGCCACCACCACTGCTGAGGGGGGGAGGGAGAAAGTTCGGCAGACCGGTGAGGCCTCACCGCCACCAGGGGAGGGGGGAGGGAGAAAGCTCGGCAGGCCAGCGAGGCCTCGCCGCCACCGCCGCCGCTGCTGAGGGGGGAGGAGAAAGCTTGGCGGGCCAGCAAGGCCTTGCTGCCTCTGCTGCCATTGGGATGGAGGGAGAAAGTTTGGCGGGCCAGCAAGGCCTCACTGCTGCTGCCGCCGCTAGGGGAGGAGGGAAGCTTGGAGGGGCGCGGGCCTCACCATGGGTGCCAGGGACGGGGGGGCAGGGGAGAAGGCTCACCTGCGGCTGCTTCCTTCTCCCGTGGAGCTTCTCCTCCCCCGTGAGTATTGTGGGTCCCCCTTCTTGTTTTCCTTTTAAAACCTTGAGGCAATAGCCGCACAACGAGCCAGGGTAAGAGCTCTTCTACAGGGTGGCACATCCAGATAAGTCAGGTATTTAGCCATTTTCATTACATATCTGGAGTCATTATGGACCAGAAAAGAAGAAGCTTAGTTTAAATCCCCTTGGCACTCTAGATCACAAATCCTTTGTTTTATTATACTTCTCACCTGTAAGCTGTTTTGCGCCAATAAATCCTCAGGTGAGAGTCCCATTTTTTCTAAATTAGTCTTCGTCATTCAAATCCACCTTGGCTGATAGGGATCTTTGTTTATTAGGGGGAAAAGTCCTTTTTGATTTGAATTGAGCCATTGATATGCAGAGTATAACAATACTCTGGCTTCTATTGTCATTAGACCAGTTTCTGGGTGTAGAAGGGCATTCAGCACCCCCGGAGGAACCTGTAAAACCTTGCAAATGAATCTGGATACAGCCCTCCCTTAGATTGATAAAATCTCAAGATAGCATGTACTGTTTTCTCAGCCTTTTCCACCCTCATATTACAGTGTGCTGAGTTAGCTCCCGAGTCCTGGATGGCCATGCCCAGGTAAACAAATTTATTTACTTGCTCAACTTTGTTTCCTTTCATTATCCACAAATACTTCTTGTGATGTTTACCAAATACCATCACTTTTGTTTTATCAAAGTTTACTACCAGGTGTTCTTTCTCACATCTAGTAGAATGGCGTTATTCGCCTTAGCAACAAGAAAAATTAGAACGAGTTTAATATTTAATGCAAAGTAGAAAGAGTATAGGATTCAATGTAAGATACTGATATTTTTATTGCCAACATTATCATCTTATAGTCTGATGTATTTTTTATCCAACTTTGATGTGTTATGTTATGTTATGGCCTATGGCTAATACAATAACCTTATCTACTATTGTGTAGTTGTTAGGATGTGACCTTAATGCTCACTGTCTACCAAGAAGCAATGCAAACTAAGCAGATATGTGCCAACCTATCTAATTAGCATGAATTATATTGGGAATGAAACATCTTTCCTTTTTGGCATACAGTTCAGGCTCACAAGGCATGTAATTGTTCATTTCACAACCTAGTCATTTACAGGGTAAGAATATTCCCCCTTCCCCTCCCAAAATCTCTGAACAGAAAAAAATCTTGGTGGGTATCAGAGAAATGGAATCTGGAAAGCCTCTGCAACAATTCAGTGTAGTAAAGAGGCTGTGATACAAGTTTCTCTTCAATGAGCTAAATAGCTGAACTAAATCTTGGTAGGTAAGAATTATTTTAAAATGCTGAAATAACCTAATTCACCTTCCAAACTAGGACATCACATTCAACACAATGCCTTTTTACATAATTCAATGAAAAGGTAGGTCAATGTCAATGATTTTGGTTATATAACCACCACCACAACAAAAATCTTTAATTCATCAGTAAGGCAGTCTTTGATAGCTCAGTTTCTAAATATTTCAGTGGAGCATAAAGATTCTGGGGACAACACAGTTTTACTTTTTGTCTTCCGGACTGTTTAAGGTGAGCTTTGTTGAGAATGCTTTGCCATTTACTTTCCTTACCAGCAGAGGTCATTTCGGGAGGGAACGCGGGGGAACGCAGTACCCCCGGGTGAGGTGCAGGGGGGCGGGGCACATGACGAAGCCCCGCCCCCTGCTTCCGGCCACCCCGCTTCCAGCCCTCATTCAGCAAGGAGGAGGCAGGAGAAGAGGGAGAGTAAGTTGCTTCCTCCCCGCCTCTCCCCACCCCTGCCTGCCTGGGGCCAGGGAGGGCCTTGGCAGGGCTTCTTCGCACTCCCGCCGGCCTTGCAGGTCCACCACCGGGCCCCTGATGTCAGGGGGTGTGGCATATGCTAATGAGTTGTGCTAATGAGTTCCCCTAGCTCTTTTTCTACGAAATGACCCCTGCTTACCAGACAAAATAATACCAACATCATTAATGCTTCTAATTACAATACTTTCCTTTTAGCATGAACCTGTAAGCAAATACTTATTTAATTTAGTTATTACATGTCTACTAACCAGCTGTTTAGAAAACTATATTTAGTCAGGATTGGGGGTTATGTGTTTGCAAGACTTCTGCAGCCCTTTCTGAGCTCTCCAAGAGGACTTTTCCATTGCTGTTAACAGGAAATCCCTTACAGTTGTGGAAGTTTGGTGTGCATACTGGAGCTCTATACCTGCCAAGTAAAACTGTGTTCATTGTTCTCAATAGACCCTTGTGCCTTGTCTTCCTTTCTCAAATATCTCTGTGCCATTTAAAGTATCATACATGGCACTCCAGACAAATTGTAAGTTAATGTGCTGAAACATTACCTTGTTCTCATAATTTAGAGCTATAAATATTCCTCCTTTGACCTTTCCTGCCCCAATAGTTCACATGCTAGCCTTCTAGAGTAAGTAGTTCCTGTCCAAGCCTTATTATAAAATCAGCATGAAAGGATGAACTCTTGTGGAAGCTGAGATTAAAAAACTCAGTTAGCAGGCCTTATTAGAGCAACAATTGTAGCTGTGATGCTCAAGTTTACAACCCTCAGCAAGGAGCAACACAAACTAATTAGAACAAAAATAAATGACATTATGCATGGTCCACTAGATGTGTATGGGCATAAAATTAAACAGTGACCTAGGTGTAATAAGAGTTTATGCGTCCCACTACATTCCTATTAATCCAGGGCTGATTCCTTTGTGAATGATTGTTGTTGTAATACTCCTGCTGCCTATAAAGATTAAATAAGCAGCTATTGATTTCAAAATGAACAGAGACTGCAACATTTATTCACTAAATCTTAACTCATTATTGGATAGTAGATTCCTTTGAAAATGTATACTTGGCTAAAAAGAGAAAAAATCCCCAGGGATCCCACATGACTGAACAACATAATAATAATTAAAAAATCATGCAGAGAGCATATATATGTATTTCTGATTATATGGCCCGCTGTTTAAAAAACTTGGACACCCTCAAACAAAAATGAAATCTGGGGACTCACAGGACCTGTTACTCATATTGTGTGGGGGAAACAGGTACTGTGTGGGTGAAATGAGGAAAATCTGAACTTTCATACTCAAACAGCATCCATCCAAATTTTTTTGCTATATTTGCCAAAGCATTGGCACAAAGTAGTTTTGGGAAAGACTTGGGAAAGCCCAGGAAAACCCTGAGAGGTGTATGAATGCACCACAAAGCTGTGAGGAAGCAGGGAAACCCCCTGTTTCCCAACAGTATTGAACATGGGGCAAATAACTGGTATTGCCATGGCCCCAGATCAGTGTTCCCTCTAAGCTGAGTTAGTGTGAGCTAGCTCATAGTTTTGTAGCCTCCGCCTCACACACTTTTGTCTTAGCTCAGGGAGGATGGCTCCAGAGCAAACTAATTTATGCAATAGCCAAACCACTTGCTCACAGTTTTAATGCCAGTCGCTCACAAAGCAGAATTTTTGCTCACAAGACTCCACAGCTTAGAGGGAGCATTGCCCCAGATATCTTGGAAAGTTATCACTTTCCTTCAAGGTACAGCATGAGTTACTTACAGATAGAAAAAGGCACATTAAGATGATTTCAGTTTCTAGGCAAAACTGCTATTGGTTTTCAAACCAGATGAAAGTTTAGCCTGAGATAAAGCTAATGCAGTGTTATAGAGCAGGTGCACCACAGTGGCTAAGTACAAGGTGTGAGCAGCTAAGTCCCCAAATCAAATCTCACTTCATGAACTTAGGGTACCTTCAGCAATCTACTGATTTTGGGCCATTAGTATGTAATACAATGACGATAATATACTGACCTCCTTTCAAGACTGTTGTAGTGATTACTAACTTGAAATGTAAAATGCTTTGAATCCCCACAAACATACAATTTACCATGGAAAAAGAAATTGAGTGTAAACTCCCATTTCTAGATATCATGGTCATACGCAATGTAAGCGGTTTGTGGTTGCTGACACACATGTACACATCTGGACTATGGTTATGAATCCCCATGGCTGGGGAGAGAAGCTGCTTGCATTGAAACTCTGTGTCCTGCAAAGCTCTTTGCCTGCTGTTTATGCAAATGCAGTTTGACTCACGGACACAGTTCAACTGAAGAAGAAGCAATCACCATTGCTAACAGCTCACAAAACAACACCTGGCATGGGTATATCCACCATGGATGAAATTCTGGTAAACACTTAACCCTGGTATCTGGTTTGCATCCAAAAAGACAGTTTCCTGTTTTATGGTCGTTTTATGGCAGGAGACCAAGCCACATCGCTATGCACATCAAAGGTTGCCTGGGTACCCTCTTCACCCCTTTGGACCAGATGCCCCTCTTGAGTTAAAGGTTTAGATTTCACATTGCCCACTCCTCGTAGGTAGGCATGCCATTATTAAATAACCAATAGTGTAGAGTCCTGGGACGGACCACAGGTGGGAAGGGCAAGGAGGATGGCATCCATGCCAGCCCACAAGAGCCCCCCCCCTATATAAAGTGAGGTTCAACAGTTTGAACCCAGCTAGCCATCTTCTTCACTACACTAAGTAACTTAGAGTCTTGCTGCTATTGTAATCCTTTGTTTCATCTCTGACCTCATGGACTGCAGCCTAGAGGTCCGCATGTGTTTGGCTGGTTCCAAACCGTGTGCAGTAGAGTACTTATAGTTAGCCTGTTTATTTCCCCTGTTCTTCGTTGGGAAGATCAAGCCTCTGATCAGATAAGTATATGCTATTCCTTTCCCCATACCTTTAGCTTAAATATAACTATTTGCTATTTCTGTAACAACTGAGGAACTTGCTTGCGTGTGTGTGTGTATCTGTTTTTACGTATGTATGTGAACTAGAGTTAGGAAATAAAAGGAACCAATTGCTTTCATCACAATATTAGCCTCATCTCCATTTGTAAACTTGATTTCCTCCAAGGAGGCGCATTCTGTATACATTGGGAATTACCACCGAACATTAATATTTCATAATGCTGCTGTCATAGATAAGGCAGTTCGGCTATCAGCAAAGCTAACCTTCAATTAGGTCACAAGGTCTACAGAAAACCAACTCACACGGATCATTATTTACACAAAAACTCCAATCACCACCCTCGGCATAATCAAAACATTAGTAGACGTTGCAAGACAGATATGTTAACCACGCTTTCTCAACGATGAACTAAATAATCTAAACCATGCACTTCAAGCAAATGACTACTCCAAGAATGAATTAAACCAAAGGTAAAACAAACAACTGAGGGAAAACAGTCTCCCACAGGAAAAGGGGTTTTGCCATACATCAAAGGAATCACTGATTAGATGGGAAAACTTATGAAAAAACACAACCTACAAACAGTATTCAGACCCACCAGATAATACAACAGATGCTACGATTGGCAAAAGACAGAAGAGACCCCCCTCTCTTCTGCAGGAGTATACCACAAACCCTGCAAATGTGGACAGGTTTACATTGGGACCACGCAACGTAGCATCCAGACAAGAATAAAAGAACATGAAAGACACTGCAGACTTGGCCAACCTGAAAAATCAGCAGTGGCTGAACATAGCCTAACAGGACACAGTACCTTATTCCAAGACACTGAAATGCTGGACAACACATCCAATTACCATATCAGATTACACAGGGAAGCCATTGAAATTCATAAACACAAACACAATTTCAACAGGAAGAGAGTCCTGAAAAACACAAAATGCTCTACATCTTACAACAGCACTACAGATAAAATGAGAATTTCAACAGCCAATCCATATGCAAAACAACCTCCTCAGGAAAGCTCCTCCATTAGCATGTCACAGCCTGGAGAACTCCTGCAAGATAATGACTCAGGCCTATACCACCTTCCTGAGTAGATATAAATTACCTGCCTACCATTTTTCTTCTCACATTGACACAGAGAGTACTCCATCTTTCTGTGTTATACCTCTGAGGATGCCAGTCACAGCTGCTGACGAAACGTCAGGTACTTCAATGCCATGACCATAGCCATACAGCCCAGGAAATCTACAACTAATGAACTCCGGCTGTGAAAGCCTTCGACAACCTAATGACAGAATCTCATTGAGATGGGGGTGAGGCTACAGCATGCTCCAAAGACTCAAGGTGATGACACATAAGCTTCCCTTACCTGCCCCTAGCAGGTTGAGGTATAGACATAGCAATTCAAAATACAAAGGTACAAGCTTTTCTTTTTCTCATTCTTCTTCATATCAACATTAAAAGCTGTGATGGAAGAACTGGATGAGAGGAGCATTTTTTGAAGATCAGTTTTGTAAACTGCCTTAAGCTATCATGGATGATAGGAAAGGAGGAGTATAAATATTTAAATAAATAAATGTAATATATGGGAGGGGCAGAAGTGGAATAATATACGCTGTCCCTGCTTCTAGCCTCCACATAGTGACTGAAAGTCACATTAGATCTGCCTACGCACATAGAACTGTGAGTCGGTATGTAGCTCTCAACATGATCAGGAGCCCTTGAAAAGTAGGGTTACTGATTCCTCTGTGCATACAAACATTCAAGTATACTCTACCTGCCACGCACTGATATACAGAAAATGACACCTCTTAACTCTGCTGTATCTCAACAGGAATATCTGAAGAATGTGGATCATTTTCATTTTTCACTTCCATGGGCTGAAATTTACCTTTTGCTTGTTTCCTAATGCTAGAAAACACTGTTTTGAATGCCACAAAAATTGAATTATTTTTAACCTACTAAATTAGATAAGAATGCCTAATCTACTGTAGTCTGTTTGGCAATGGCCTTGGTGTTTTTAATGACGTTTCTCTTGGGAGAAGAAAAAGGAAAACCCTAATAAATTACCCTGTTCATGCTGAAGATTGCTGATACTACTGTGACACCAATCAGCTGGTGTATGTCAATTTTTAAGGTTCTTCTGTTTATTATACATTTGTTGCCACTAACCAATTCAGTACTTTCTCACACATTTCATGGAGACAGGGCTTCTTAAAAAAACGTTACAGCCAGTTACATTTGAGTGCTGGTAGCATTTCACTCTAAGAGGTCAAGGACAAAAGGAAGCTGTTGCTTACAGTGAGAATGCTGAGGAGTGAAGAACACACTGAAATGGTGTGAAGCATGCGAGATTCTGACAACCAAAATCAGAAACAAATATCTTCAAGGAGTAGTGGTTCATAGGATCAAGCTGAAACCAATGACAATTATAGTACAAAGATTCCTTTCTGAAGAGACATTTGCTAATTAGGGGTAGGGAGCGAAAAAGACTTCTATATTACATTTTTATCCCACCCTTCCTGTAAGGAACTCAAGTGACATACATGGTTCTCCTTTCAGTTTTATTTTCTCAGCAACTATGTGAGGAAGGATCTGGGCTCTGGGGCAAGTGATGCTCTGTCTTCTTGGTGCTGGGGGGGGGTCAACAGTGGGAGGGCTTCTAATGTCCTGGCCCCACTGGTGGACCTCCTGATGGCACTGGTATTTCTGGCCACTGTGTGACACAGAGTGTTGGACTGGATGGGCCTTTGGCCTGATCCAACATTGGCGTCTCCTATGTTCTTATGTAAGGTGAGACTGAGTTTAAGGACAGAATACAGCATTGAACTTGGGTATCCTCAGTGTTACACACTAATCACCACCACACACACACACACACACACACACACGTTATCCCTACTTTCTACCAAGGTCCCAGTGACAGATAATGTGGACTGTGTTGTGCTTTTCCCACTGTTGCACAAATTAAATGTGTTTGAACCCAAAGAAATAACTTTTTCATTTTGCATGGCCTTTTGTTTTTCTCAGATTCTTTCATCTGGTCACACCTAACAGAGCCCATGTCTGAAATTAGTCCTGATTAGAACTTTGCAGAAAACATGGTCACCAACTGAACATACTAGGCCTGACTGTTTTACTCTATGCAAGGTCAAACATCAGATCAGTTTTCCCAATCTTACTGTTTGTTGCCCAACCTGAACATGGAGCTGGACAGCTGTGGTAAATAATGGTTTGGGGGGTTTTTTGGTCACTTGTACATTAGCACAGTAGGGAAATTAGTCAATCTTCCCACAGTCAAGTTAGGTCACTGGTCAGTGCACCAGGTACCCCTTTATTATTTTTAGAGGTTAAAAATTGTAAAACAAAACCTTTGTGTGTGTGTGTGTGTGTGTGTGTAAAACTATGACTCCTATGAGGCTATGTGAGAATATGCATATATCAGGCATTTCCAGCCTTTTTGAGCCTGTGGGCACCTTTGGAATAGCATGGTGGGTGAAGCTACAAAATCCCTACTATAAAATGGCTGCCACAGCAGGTGGAGCCAGTCACAAAACAGTTGCTGTAGCTTACCTTCAGTCACACAGTGAAGATCCTTGTGCTGTGGTGGCAGCTGCTGCCAAAGCAACATTTTTGTGTTGACTTAACTGGACAGAGAATGAGAGACCTTCAGATAGGTGAGCAGTGACTCATGGAAACCCGTACCCTGCCACCGATGTTGTTAGTCTTTAAGGTGCTACTGGACTCTTGCTATTTTCTACTGCTGACAGCTACAGACAAACTAACACAGGTCCCGGTCACACGAGCGGGATGATCCGCTGCCGAAGGGAAGCAAATTAGAGCCAGAGCAAAAAGAACTGCGGGAGCACAATCCGACATGCCCCCGCAGCTCCGTGCTCTGGCAGCCGATCACACGTTGTGCAGCAAACCGGCAGTCGTGCGGTTGTGCTCATGCGTGGGATGGGGAATGGTGCTGGCTGCAACGGGCTACCAGCACTTCCCTGACCAGACGTCTGGAGTTGCCGCGCATCATCCGGAAGGTAGTGCTCAAAAGGTAGTACCTTTGAAATGCACATTTTTGGGCCAAAGAGCCAGATCGGGGACAGGTGTGTGATGCTTTCCAGATGTTGCAGTGTGATTGCGCCCGCTTGATGCGCCCCCGATCCGTCCCTCATGCGGGGCAAATCCTCCCGTGTGACTGGGGCCACAGCTACCCATCTTGATCTTATTTTTCTGGTTTGGCTATATTCATAGCTATATTTTCATTCACTTTCCCAACATTAATGGGCATATAGTTTACTGCTACACTATATTCTAAGGCAATTTTCTAGTCATTGCCAAAGAATTTTAAATTTTGCAAAATAATATTTTAAAAAACGGAATAAGGCAAGGGATGGGAACTGGATTAGCATTTCCATGGGCACAAGAATTTCCACACAACAGTGTGATTTTCTTGTCTTCCTCCTCCCATGGGAGCACCAAATGCCCTCTGAAATCTGTTCCTGTATGTTCTCTCAGAATGGGAGGGGGAGACTTCAGGCTGCCATGGGAGATGGGAAAATTGCACTCCATGGATGTAAAACCTTGTGCCCAAGGAAATATCTAATGTTCTAATTTTGCATAATTTGCATGATCACAGATTTTGGTTTTTCTGGAATATGCCAGAATAAATATGGAATTTTGCTTCAGTTTTAGTCAACAGATTTCATAGTATCATTTACAAAGCAGGTTCTTTCTTGAAGAATGTATAGTGAATTTTGTACATGCAAGTGGTTCTGTATCATGTAAACACAAACAATTGATGGTACTGTTGCAAAAATAGACACAGTCCAGTCAAACTAAATTATTTTATTACCATGGAATCACTGTCTCTGACAGCATTATACTCAGAAGGGGCTGGGCATCAGGTATTAGAGGAATGCAGAGTTATAGCAGAAAGCTACAGCAAATGTATAAGATACTGTATTTTACCTTTTTCTTAGGTACTGGACAAGAGGTTGGACAGCACAGTGAAGATAAACATTTTCATGGACAAAGTTAACAGATGAATAGATATTGATTTGCCTGTTTTAGAACATAAGAACTTAAGAGAAGCCACACTGGATCAGGTCAAATAGCCCATCCAGTTCAACACTCTGCGTCACACAGTGGCCAAAAACCAGGTAGCATCAGGAGATCCACTAGCAGAGCCAGATCTCCAGAAGCCCTCCTACTGTTGCCCCCCAAGCACCAAGAATACAGAGCATCACTGCCTCAGGCATAGTGTTCCATCTATACCTTGTGGCTAATAGCCACTGATGGATCTCGGCTCTGTATGTTTATCTAATCTCCTCTTGAAGCTGTCTGTGCCTGTAGCCACCACTGCTTCCTTTGGCAGTGAATTCCACGTGTTAATCACTCTTTGGGTGAAGCAGTACTTCTTTTTATCTGTTCTAAACCTACTGTTCATTACTTTCATTGAGTGCCCACAAGTTCTTGTATTGTGAGAAAGGAAGAAAAGTACTTCTTTACCTTCTCTGCTTAATTTTGTAAACCTCTATTATGAAACCCCTCAGTCGTCTTTTCACCATGCTAAATAGCCCTAACCTCTTTATACTTTCTTCATAGGGAAACTGTTCCATGTCCTTAATCATTTTAGTTGCCCTTTTCTGCACTTTTTCCAGTGCTATGTTTTTTGAGGTGCTGTAACCAGAACTGTATACAGTATTCCAAATGAGGCTGCACCATCGATTTATATGGGGGCATTATGATATTGGTTTGGCTCTATGTTCTAAGGACCACGATGAACACCATGCTGCTCACCATTACCTCTCATCTGTAAATATAGCATTACTTCTGCCTTTAAATGAAGAGGTGATTTAACACAATGGAAACATCCTTGATTTTTCTCACTTGTTTTAATTGTATTATTTTTCAACTTGGTAGTATTGATTTTTAGTTTGAAATAAATATGTTGCTGTGTTTGGCAGGTTAAATCCATTTTATTGAAAGGTGAATGCTTTAATTTTGCTGTTATCTTTATTCATAAGTGCTGTATCTTGCTATCTACCAGACTTCATTTAATTACTTCTAAGAAGCACACATTCCTCCGAAATAAACATTGGCAGCCTTCAAAGAATCTCATCATGCCCTTTGTAGAGGAAATGGAGAGGTGAGCAATGGTACTGCTCCATGAAAGTAATTTTAAGATGAATTTGGAGAGTGAATATTTATCTTCATTGCCTGAGTGGAAAACCTGATAATATTTCAGAGCTAAAGTCCGCAAAAGCTTTGCATAGTGTCTTGAGAGCTAAGGTTCTTGCTGATAACCACAAACAAGGTTCATCTGAGTACAAGTTTTGTTACAGCTATATGTTGGTTTTGGTTTGCAGTCTTTAATTTATTTGTTAGAATTCTCCTGGAAACAGTGTCTTGCAGGAAGACAGTGAAAAAAGAACAGGCTTCATTAAGAAGGGTAAGTTTTTATTTCTGACTGCTAAATATTTTCCAATGGTATTTCCTCTGCTGTTTGGTTTCGTTTAGAAATCTGCAGGACATGTTTGAGAGGTGCCAGATAGTTGCTTCATTGCACCTCCCCTCTCAACCACACTCTGCTTGTGCCCAGGCGTCATAGGTGTGTGTACAGCTTTTGTAGCACACTTTCAAAATGGTAAATTGTTTCGAGATAGGCGGTGGTAGCACAAGTGGGGATTGAGTAATAGTCAGTATAGGTGTATTATATTTTCATTTCAGGGAGGAGGTGGCACCAAATATGCACATTTGAGTTCTGAAGAGGCTCTCAGAATGGACTTGAGCAGTGACTCTGAAAGTAATCACGTTGGATCTGAAAATGAAGAGTATGTGGCATAAACAGAAAGCTCTTCAGAACTAGAAGATTGTGCTTCTTCAGAACATCCCTCAAGCTCAAGTGATAGAAGGGTTAAAGGATACAGGGACTCTCACACGGCCCCAAACCAATTTTGAAAAAGTCATCAACAAGTCTTCGAACAGTTCAAATGGACTTCTTTCAATAATGTACAAGATTTTATTTGATATTGAAAAAGAACAAAACATGGCTTACAAAGCTTCCTGGAAAAAGGATCTTCAAAGGGAAATAACACCCCAACAATGGCTATCTATTTGGGGATCCAAAGCAAATAATTCAAGGATTTTTAATATTAGACTGCAATTTTTTAAAATGTTCACAAGATGGTACCTTTCCCCAGTCCAACTAAAGCATATGCACCTGAGCTATAATTCGATATGCTGGAAAGGATGTGGAGAAAATAGTGATTTATATAACTGCTGGTGGTCCTGCTCCGAGATACAATCTTTCTGGGTACAGATACTGGAGGAAACCAATAAAATAGCAGGCCAAAACATCCCGTTAGAGCCGGCTATTATATTATTAAACTCAAAAATCACAAAAGATAATCAAGAAATATATATATCAGATCTCTCTTCTACATTATTGGCTATGGCAAGACTGACTATAGCGGCCTCATGGAAATCTCCCAAACCTCCTACTATTCAGAATTGGCGAAATAAATGTTGGGATCATTTTATAATGGACAAGATTGCAGATAAATATGAAGGGCAAACGAGTAGTCATACGGGATCTCATACCAAATTTGTGTGCAGGTGGTTCCCTTTGATCACATATTTCGTGGAAAATGATCTACTACCCTCAAATCGTAACTATCTGGAATTGATACATTTTTGATTCACAGGTGTTTAGGCTGAGCTCTTATCATATAAGTTTTAGAAGTGAAAAGTAGATTAGACTGAGTACAAGGCTAGTTATGTGCAATATACCGATACTGAGTTGAAATTGATTGAAAACACAATGTAATATATCTTTCAGTATGCATGTTTGTATTGTTTTAATTAAATAAAATTTTGAAAACCAGGGGGGGGGGAAGTACATCCACAGATGAGGAGCAGCTTCTGGAAAGGCTGTCAGAGACATGTGGAAATGACAAGTCTCCTGTCCACGGTTATCCAAGAGGCAGAGAAGCTAGAGGTAAAACTTGTGCAGCCAGTGGATGCTTTCCAAGCTGAATCTGCAGCAGTTAGCAGTACTGATACTGTGAGAGGCAGAAACAGGAGATGGTCCAAATTTCCACAGCCAGTTCAGTGTAGAACAGCCAGAGACATTGTAGATTTCCCTTTTCAGCACCAAGAAGGGATGGCCAAAAAGATACAATGTTGAACGTTTTTAGCTGTTGCTTACAGAAAACAGTCTTTATTTCATCATCTGTGAAACAGACAGGCAGAACATGTATTCAGACAATGGAATGAAAACAACCCTAACAATGTGAAAGTGTGGAAAGCTCTTGACATCATAGAGTTGAAGGTATACCCTGGGCTACTGCTTCTGGCAAGGGTACATCATGTATATCATGAACTACAGGAGGAAATGTGGGATGCATCATCAGAGTGCCTCTATTTTAGAGTAATGAGTAGGCTGGGAAGATTTTACATCATTAGAAAGTACATGAGAGTTGACAACAAACAAACAAGAAAGGAACGTAAAGCTGTAGATAAATGTCTAGATTATGATTATCAAGCAGTTTACGAAGTGGTATACACCAAGAAAGGACCTTACCGTAGATGAGCAGTAGGTCAGATTCAGGGGCTGTTCTGTTCTCTATTCAAGCCATATTCCAGGTAAACCTGTAGTGTTGTTGTGATACTGAGATACTGTATTGTCTCAAAGAAGAAGTTTACTTGGACAGACAGGCTAGAACACCATATGAATCCCAGCTGTCATACTATGTGGTAACAGTACTGGTTGAACCTTGGAACCACAGAGGGAGAAATGTAGGGGTGATATTTTTTTCTTAAGTATAAAACAGCAGATAAAGGGGGGAAAAGAGAGAGCAGAAGTGTGCTAGCTATGGGAGATTTGCTTACAGGGCTCACGGCAGCAATGAAATGTCAAGACTGCCTATAGGCTGGTACAACCAAAGAGCCAGATGGATATGTTACTGGTGTAGAAACACACTTCAGATGCAAACAACATAAAGGTTTACTGATATTACATGTTTTGTTAAAATTGATGGAAGTTTGTGTTAGTTTTCCAGCATCTTAGGTTCAAAGCACTGTTTTGGTGTGTTCAATCAGAAAAAAACCCAGCTTTATAAAGGAGCAAACCTCATGCGAGTTATTCAATATGCATAAGGGGAAGGGTGTGTACGCTCAAAGGAAAAATGCTTCCTCATGTGAAAGTGTCCTTTCAAGCTCTGGATGTTTTGGTATTGTTAAACTCAATTACTTCTTCCAGCACAAACATTCATGGGACATTTTGTATCCCAAGATATACTGGAATTTGGCTTGGGGTACAATTTGGGTTTTTTTACAAAATTGTTCAAGGGTTAAGGACTCTAGCAATCACATTCTGAGCATGCACCAACAGTTACCATAGGAAGCAGCTGCTAGACATGATGTATACAGGCTGCACCAGCTTAAATCTGGCACGTAAGCAAAAAAAATACTCATTTTAAAACAAAAAGTGAAAAATGAGGACAACAGGGATCAATTTGTAATGAAAATTAGCACTGGATTAATTATTTTCTTCTTTTCTTTTTTTTACATCAGCACACACTAAAGTCTTAACTCTGGATTTTTGTAGTTAACTAACTACCGTACTTAGATTACCTAGACCAAGGTGTCAAACTCAATTATTACGAGGGCCAGATCTGACAAAAATGTCACTTTGTTGGGCCAGGCCATGTGTGCCATAAAATGTAATGCCAGGTACCAGAGAGATAAACTGTATAAAGGACAGCAGCTGGTAAGCTCCGAGTTAGTGTGTCCTCACTGCAAGGCTGGGAGGGGAGTGCAAAGGAAAACCCATATGGGTGAACTCGAGAGCCAGCGGTGCAGCACTGGACAGATGCTCCCACACTGCTTGATTGCTGCAGATGAGGTTGTTCCACCATGCTGAAGCCAAAATCTGCTCGCAGGATGCATAAGAGCCCTGGAGGGGCCAGTTTTGGCCCCTGGGCCTTATGTTTGACACCCCTAATCTAGACATTTTTATATTTTTTAAAAAATGTGCCAGACTTGACTGTCACAGGGATTGTCACAAAATAAACACATGTAAAATTCCATATCAGAATTTTAGATCATCAACACTGTAAACTCACCTAATTTACAATTTATAAGGGATTTTCTCAAATTCCTGAGGACAAAAGGATTGGAACAGTCTCGTTACTTTCAGCACACACTACAAAAGACAGGGTCCCTCATGACAAACCCTATACTCATGCAGTTTGTGCCTACCAAGAGTCTGTTTATATAAAATACTAAACACAAATAGGCCTGTCGTCATTATCCACCCTAAACATATATTCAGTTCTCCCTGGATTGTTTGTCTGAATAAGGCTACATTCGTCTTTGTGTGTTCTCTATTTTTTTAATATAGATTCCTCTAGAGAATTGGCTGCTGAGTTTATTTGTGATTCATCCATATTTTGTTTTAAATGATCTAGCAGAAAAATATCCATAATGAAATTTTAATTTTCTTTGGAACATATGTAACAGTTCCATATCATTAAATGTAGATCAATGCAAATAAAGTGCACGTCAACAATTAATGTGGCCATGTGACAATGAATGTGGGACTATTCCTTCCATAGTGAAGCATTCATGTTGCCCTCTTATGTGTGGCTCATTGAACAACTAGTAATACAGGAACTAGTCCTCACTTAAAAGATAATGAAATGTACAAAGGAATGTGATATTAAAAAAATGTTGTGTGAACTCCTCTCAATTGCCCATTTATATCAAAGAATTACTTTCTTTTTCCACAATACAGAGTTAAAGCCTTCTAGTTCTCTGAGCTAAACCATTTGAAGCTGGAACAGCATCAGAAGTCTCCATTGCACTCGGTAATAACTCTTAATTCTCATCACCAGGAGAAAGAGAACAAGATGCTAAGGTCATCCAGCAACACAGGTAATAAATCTCGTAAAATTGGAACATGCCTCTACCAGTTTACTGAATAAGCCAACAAAACAGTTTATTATAGAAACTCCCATTTGGGGCTGAATTATGAGCACACAATTGATGACTATAAATGAAATATATTGCATGCAATTTATAAAAGGAAATTGAGAGTCCATGGTAACTTTTTCCACGTTTAGTATAAAAAAGTCCTCTGTACAGTAGCAAAAATCTCAAAAAAAAGAAGCTGTAATTAAGAAGTCAAGATACCCTTTCATTTTCATATATTGCTTTCTCCCAATAAGCATTATAAAAAGCTGCCAACGAAGGTCATGCCACTTTGTACAGGAATCCTAAGCTGCTGATAAAAAATTAACTGTACAGCAATCCTAAGCTACTGATAAAAAAGTTCATGCACTCTGATAGCACAGTGTTGACATTTCCTAGCAATTAGGAAAAAATGAAACATTTTCTTTGGAAGCTTTCATTTATCAAATTAGAACTAGAATGTTCATTCACTTCATTTCAACTGTTATAGCAATCACAAGGGTTTCATGCATGTCCAAAAAAAAAAAAGCAAACATTTGCAATAAACAGATGACCAAGCATAATGACGTGGGTTACAAAGAAAGAAGATGGATTCCTGAAACCGGTAAGACATTCTAGCAACATAGACATTTTCTGTCACTCCAAAAACATCCTTCATTAGCAACAGCTATTTATTTATCTCTGGCTTCCTCTGCCTAGAGATTTTACTCCACTTTGGCTTCCAAACTGAAGCACCATTTGGAGCATCTATGCAATGTTGTATTCTAATCATGCTCTAACGATCCTTTCCCCATCCTCAGTAATCTCTTTTTCCAAACCTGCTTTGATGTGATCATTTTGGGAAGAGTACAATCCAAGTGTGTTTTCATGGTGCCTGGATGGGCAGGTGCACATTTTCAGAAGTCCCACATTTATCATCTTCATTTCCTGCCATCAGTCCTTTGTGGCTGCCCTTTTTCCCTGCAGTGTCACCAGAGAATCTTTTCAAGGGTCATACAAGAGCATAAATCAATATCAATATGGCAAACATCAGGGAAGATTAACATCTCATTATTTGTAAACTTTTTTTGTTCCCCAATTAACAGTCACCCACTTGACTGTTGAAACTTGAAACTGGATCTTCCCCAGTAGATGAAATAACAGTCTCGTCTTCTCTTCCTTTATTGTGATCTTCTTCTTCACTTCCTTCTCCTGTTACTCTATATTGTTGCAACAGACTCAAACCTGCCCATAAGACAGAGTCCAACCTTTCACATCTTCTTTTGTAAAGGCAATTCCTTGCTTGGTATTTATTCTTTTGACGGCTTCTGGAGAGTCTATCCACAAACTCACCGGGCAGATTTTCTTCTTTAATTGTTTTGGATATGTCCTTGGGTCATAACCATTCGCTTAGTACCACTGTAATCTGCAACCAGTCCCTCTCTCCTTATTTACAGGAACACCATTAGTCTCCAGGTCGCTTATCCTTTCCATTTAAAATCGCCAATCCGATTCTCAAGTGTTGTCTCTGTCCTTTCAAAAGTGCCTTTAAGATGAAACTGTAATGCAGCAAGGTCCTAATTAAAAATCGTCGTATAGTCCAGCAGGTGGTGCCATATCTGTTCAAAGTTTGGGAGAGTCTATGGTTATACCAGGTCACTTGACCTGACCAGCTGATCTCACATTTCCTGAAGAAGGCTCAGATTTCGTTTGCCTCACTATCGTCGCCATTTTTGAGGGTTTTTACTTTCTTTTAAAATTTGCAAAAGTCCCGAATGTCTGCATGATTGTTTAAACGACTCTTGAAAACTCTATAGTATAGTCTGTTGTAGCTTTAAGCTCTGTCCCCCCCCCAAGTTTCCTCCCCCCCGCTTATTTTTTGGGGGGGGTAGACTTCAAGCCGTGTTTCGCTTCAACCAACTCACACTTCATCGTTGATCCTGGGGATCTCACCAAAGGTACGTTTCACCGCTCATCCTCCATCGCCCGTCCCGGTGTGCGTAGCTTAGTCCCTTGTGGGAACGCAGCGGAGAGAGCTTCGGGGCAACAGGAGTCTCAATCCACCAGCAGCATGCTGGGGGAGAGGCAACCCTCAGTGCCCCATGGCTAGGGACCCATTGCAAGGGGCCCTGGGGGGCGCGTACAGTCATATCCCCTATCTAGCCACTGGTTTGCGGATCATGTCCCCAGGAGCTCCCAGGGGACACGGCCGCCATTAGTTCGCCAAACGCGGAAGTCCCTCCTGAAGATTTTCAAGGTGGTCCCCCTCACCTTGTCAAGGATCCCATTCCACAGAGCTGGAGCCACAATGGACAAGGCCTGGGCCCTGGTTGATAATGCGGGGGGAAACGAGGCTATTTACCCCCAAGGATATTGACCCACAGTTGTGCGATCACACAGTTCCTTGAAGCTATGGGAGCTGCCTGCCACTGTGTGATCAGACGCAACCACGGGTGAGTCAGGTTTTCGGATTTTTTGCCATTTGTTTCCGATTCACTTAAACGGGGGATCAATTAATCACATCTCCACACTAAGGGCTTCCTATGGCAGTATGCAATGATGTGCATACTGAGAAGGGGGAAAAAACAATGGCACAGAATTGGGATGACCTGATCAGACCATCCCGACACCATGAGAGCACGCTGGAGCGATCACATCTGTGGCCCATAGCAAACCCATTTGCTACTGCACTTTCCCAGGTGTCTTTTAACTCCGCTTCTGCAGCAGAGCAAAACGGGTTGCTGATGGGTGCGGGACACTCAGCAGATGTTCTCGTGTGATTGCGCTTTTAAAATCTGCCCGGCATTCGCACTCATGGCACGGCTAATTCTGCGTGTGATCGCAACCATATTATTGTAATTATTGGGAGAGGGGTTGATGGAGAAAAGTGCGCAGAAAATTCCAGTGAGAAAACTCTGCTTCCAATGCACATGCCACTGTATTTACAGAGGCACTGAAAGAAATATGGAGAATACCCAACAGGTGGGAGTAGCCTTTATTCACTGTTAATACTAGAGATAAATTTGTACCAAGGTAAAAAGGGACGTAACATATGGATTCTAATAAAATGCTCTATCCAACTTTTGTTTGCAAATAATATTTAATTTCCAAAATAATCTAATTTCAGTAGTCAGTTTTGACTAACTAGACAGCTCTTAATTGTTTTCATATAACCTGAAGCCAAATTGTTAAGTCCAAACTTAATGTAATTACTTCATATCACTTTTCATCAGTTGGCTACTAGACAGATGCTTGTTTTCCAAGATTTACACAAAACAGGACATTTACAGTACAAACCTAAGAACACTGTCCTGAGAGTAAGGTCTAGGGATGTGCCAAAAAAAAAAAAAATTCCTCCAAATTCGGGTCTATTTAAAGTTTAAATACCTTCAGTTCATTCACCAAGTAAACAGAATGTATTTAAACTTGGTGAGTGAACTGGAGGTATTTAAAGTTTAAATATCTTCAGTTCACTTAGACAATCTGATTTGGCTACCGAAATAGCCACGCCTGGAAAAAAAGCCAATATTATTCAGCTTTTACTCAGGCACAGCTAGAAGGCATTTAAAGAGACCATGGTCTCTTTAAATGTCTTCAGCTCACTCACTGAGTCACGCCACCACCGCGGTGTGACTCAGCTAGTGAACTGAAGGCATTTAAACTTTAAATGCCTTCTAGCTGTACCTGAATAAAAGCTGAATAATATCAGCTTTTATTCGGGCATGGCCATTTCGGTAGCCAAATCAGATAGTCTATTCTGTATTCTGCTAAATAAATACACAGAAAATTTGTTTGTTTGGCTCAGTATATACCGAGCACACACCCCTAGTAAGGGCTACTGAAAAGACTTGAGTAGGATTCTGAGCAGACCTGTTCAGGATTGTTCTCTTAACTTTTCAGTATTTACAATCTGCTTAATGTTCCTGTTTTCCCATGGCTGTTGAGTCTACCTCTTCATTTAAACACCCTGCTCTACGGTCTCTTCATTAAAGGAACAGACAGTAGCCTATACATACAGTACACAAATCCTTTTGTGAAACAATGATGCCTCACATAAAAATAATAATAGTGTACATATTTATTTATTTATCAAACTTATACCCCGCCCTCCCCGCAAGCGGGCTCAGGGCGGCTTCCATAAAAACATAAATACATTAAAATACACAATATTCACCATACAATAAAACATTATAAATACAAAGTGCTGGTGGGAGATTAAAATTAGTCTAGATGGTATATTACAGGAATAAATGGCCACTGCCCAGATGATCCGCGATGTTTTCTGCTCTTAGACCATTTGTTGTTAAAACCACGGGCCATGTTCAGTTGTAACGACCTGCAGTGGGAGCCTGTAGTAGCGGGAGCCTGCAGTAGCGGCGGCCCCTACTTAAATGCCTGGTGGAAGAGCTCCGTCTTGCACTCCTCCAGGAGCTCATTCCACCAGGAAGGGGCCGTCATTGAGAAAGCTCCGGCCCTGGTAATGGCTAACTTGGCCTCCCTCGGGCCAGGGAGGGTCGACTGGTTTTGAGATCCCGACTGTGGTGCTCTCTGGGGTATATACGGGGAAAGGCAGTCCCTTAGGTATGTTGGACCTTGACCATATAGGGCTTTAAAGGTAAGAACCAGGACCTTGAAGCGGATTCGGTATGCTATTGGCAGCCAGTGCAGTGTCCTCAGTGCAGGCTGGATGTGATCCCGTCTAGGGAGATCCATCAACAGCCTGGCCGCAGCATTCTGCACCAGCTGCAGCTTCCGGATCCGAGACAAGGGCAGCCCCATGTAGAGAGCATTACAGTAGTCTAGTCTTGAGGTGACCATCGCATGGATCACTGTTGCTAGGTCAGCGCAGTCGAGGAAGGGGACCAACTGCCTGATCAGCCTAAGATGGTAAAAGGCTGACCTGGCAGTGGCCGCCACCTGGGCCTCAATAGTAAGGGAGAGATCCAGGACACCCAAACTCCACACCTCCAGCACTGCCACCAATGTAGCCCCCCCGAAGGTCGGAAGTAGGATCCCCACCCCAGCGCCGCCCCGACTCAAGCACAGGACCTCTGTCTTCGCTGGATTCAGCCTTAGTCGACTCAGTCTAAGCCAACCTGCCACAGCCTGTAGAGCCCCGTCCAGGTCATCCAGTCTGGATCCAGACTGGCCGCCCAGCATCAGATAGAGCTGGGTGTTATCAGCATACTGATGGCACCCCAGCCCATACCTCCGGGCGATCTGGGCAAGGGGGCGCATATAGATGTTGAACAGCATGGGGGACAGCACAGCCCCTTGGGGCACACCGCACTCCAGCGGGTGTCTCCTGGACCGCTGTTCCCCCAACGCCACCCTTTGTCCCCGACATAGACTGGAGCATTAATAAACAACACACATACACAAAACTGCAACTATTTTTTTGTAAGAAACAAACACTATATCTCCAGCATTTCTGACATCTAAATGTACATCAGTCTTACTGAAGCACAGCAGGTCCAGGTCTGATAAGTGTCTGGATGGTAGATTGTCTGTGAACTGTATGTCTGTTGCCTTGAGTTCCTTGGAGGAAAGACAGTATATAAATATAATAAATGAAGAAATATAAGAAGAAATTCAATATATTTTACCTTCTTCTTTTGCTGAGCTCCTATTGTTCTGCTTATTAATACATTTTGCTGAAAATATGCCAGAGGTGCTAATACCTTACATCCAAAATATGTATCTTTATAACTTAAAAATTACTTGTTGTTAGCTGTGTCTTCAGCTGTCTTGCTCATAGTAATATTCACATAACTACTTGGGGGCTGCTTGTATTCCTTGACAGCTTTGTTCCCTTTGGCCTGTTACCCGAACTCCTCTAAGGATGGTTCCGGGAGCCCAAGTCAGATCTGTTTACAGAGGCGGGCGGTGCGTGAGTTCTTACCCGTGTATCCAGAGGTCAGATTGGCTTCAAACGCTCGCTATTTCCCAGGAAATCAGACAACAGCTAGGTTTTATGAATCAATGTTGCCTTTACTAAAGCAGTTCTCAAACATACAAAAACAGATACATACAAGATTCGCACAAGCTCCTTAGTTACAATAGGAAATAGACACAATCAGCATGGAAAATAACAAAAGCATCAAATAAGGGGAATGACTTTATAGGTATGCGGTCATACTTATCTGAGGTCCGCTGAGAAGAAATCTCCTCTTAGGAAAGAAGGGCAGCTAAAGCATCAACTGGTGAACTCTGAAAACACACAGGCTGGTCCGGCCAAGCCACGTGCGCGTTCCCTGGTTGCGACTCCGGGGAACTTAGTACGAGTCACCTGCAGCACCTTAGTGCACGTTAAGGGAGGGGAGGGTTAACCAGAGAAACAAAGCCGTGTTTCTCTTTTTAAAAGCTACGTTTTGGGCTTGGCTTAAGGCCATAAAGAATCCCTAGGGTTTGTCCTCTCAACTATGGCTATAGGTCCAAAGAGGGTGACGTCCTAATGAAGGGGAAGGGGGCAATATGCAGATATTCTATCCTACATCAAAGCGGGGGCCATGTGGTGAGGTGTGAACCTCCGTTTCCATTGGCAACTTTTGACTTGCAGAGATGTTGCTGGTCCAGAGCCATAAACAGTATTGTCTTTCTGATGCCAAACCAGGTAGCAGAGAAAGAGTTACGTGATTTCCCACAGATTAGCAATGGTGTGGTTCGCTGTTGTTTTCCAAGGGTCTAAGTTAGGTGTAATGGCGCTGGGTCTCCTCTGTCCCGAGGCATTACGGGAGAAATTCCAGGGAAGCACATGGTCTGAAGAAGCAGCAGGCAGCACAGGTCTTGTCTATTCCTAGGCAAGCATGAGATGCAAGGCAAAGCTACACAAACAGCAGTAATCCCTGAGTCCCCCAATGCAGAGATATACAGACATGAGACCCACACAGGCAGCATCAACACAATACAAAAATGCAAACACAACCACCCATGGTAACAGGCCTGTCTTCCTGACCCCTGAGTCCTATTGAGAGTAGTACACAGACTGGCTTAAATAAGCTCCTGATCAACTAATTTTTAACAGGGCTATATTTTCAATGTATGAAAGGCCAGCTTGCCTGTTCCTACTGACACATTCTCCACATAAGAGGAAAGACAGTCAGATGACTCTTTAACCCTGTTCTAGAAAGGAAGTGATAAAGGCTCTGGAGTTCTGCCCTTTTGTACTTCAGCAGCTTACTCTCATTTAAGCTCATTCAATCATGAGCTTTGCATTACATATGTCTGGGAGA